>NW_004444259.1:368395-450081 GCF_000243295.1 Trichechus manatus latirostris
GCACCGGCGCCCCCGCCGCCGGGCGCCAGGGCTGCCGGGCCCGCCAGGGACTGCGACGGCTGCGACTCAGAGGCTCTCGCCACCCGGTGGCTTGCCACGAGCCCCGCTCTTGCCAGTGTCCCCGCCGGCCCACCCCCGGCCCCGACTCTCCGATGGCCCTCTTTGTTCGAGGCGGGGGAGTAGGGGGAAGCGGTCGGGGCCGCCGCCTCCGAGTGCGGGCCACGGGGACCAGGGTGTCCGCCCGAGCGCGCGCCGCCGGCTGCCTCTGCCCGGACCCAGCGCCTGGCACCGAGGGTGTCCAGGACGCACGGGCCGCCGGAATGAGCTGGGTGGAAGACTTAGCAGGCCCCTGACCCTGACACCTGCCTCCCCCGCCCCCGGAAACTTGCGGGACAGGGGCTTACCCTGAGGAAGGGTGAAAAGTAACCCTTTCGCCACCCTCTCGGTATTCCTGCCCGCCCCGCCCCCTAAGTCGCCAGCTTCTCCCCTCGTGAAGTTTGTTGGGAAAGGGCATACTGACAATAACAAAATGGACAAATAAGGAGAAGTGGGTGGGCCCCAAACTCAGGCTGGTGGGTCGCCGAGCTAAGTCAGATGCCTCCCGATCTGTCGCCGCCTCCACCCCCTCCCATTTAATCTGATGACGACGTTGTCATATTTGTGCCTTTTCTATCTTTCCCTTCCCCTCCCACCTCTGGAGGTTGTAAGTGGTGGTCCGGCATTTGCTCTCCGCTCCTTGGACAAGAAGGTTAACAACCCCCCCTCCCCCAACACACACACCCCCAACTGTATCGAAAACCACAAGAAAGTAATCAAAGGGTAAACCACGGGTTCCACCTTCTCCTCCCCCCTTTGTGCTTCCCTTCTGGAGCAAGATCATTGGAAAATAAAGCTGCTGATGTGCGAGATGGAACATATGGTGCCTCCATAAGAGAGAAGCTGAAATGGCCTTGAACCTGCCGGACAGAGCAGCTGTTTGCTGCCAGCCAGAGCAGCTAATCAGCTTCTTTCCCTTAAAGTAACAGCCCTCTTTTCTCTTGATGACCAGTTTGCATATTAACTAGGATATTCTCAAGAGAGGGGAAATGATGGGATCCTATATTGCTTTGTGCTTTGGTGCCTGCCGGGTTCCTCCCCCCTGCTCTCTGGGCTGCCTAGGGTGTGTGGATGTCTCCTTCAACGCCGATGGAAGAATGTGCCTCCAAGTGGAACTTGGGAAGGAGGAGGCAGGAAAAGGGAAGGAAAGAGATGGGGCTGTGAGATTTCCAGATGCCTGTGAAGCAAGCTCTTGGTTTTGGAAAAACTAGCAGTCCTTCCCCCGCCCCCTTTAAAAAATATGGCAAAGAGCGGCCACTCTTCCTTAGAAGATCTCCTTTAAAATCATTGTCTTCCGCTGTGACCATTTTCAGTTTTCCTTCAGTACAATGAGTTTAAGAGAGGGGAAGAAAACCAATTTGGCGTTGGAAAAAGGAAAGCTTCAGGAGATACAAGGAAATTCCATGTTAGGAAATCGTTAGCAAAGGGTGACTTCGACTGTTTTCCTGCCACTGACGCTGACAGTGACACATATGTGTGGGCTGAAACAGGAACGTCATTGAATTTTTAAACTCAACCAGGAAATAGCCTGTTGCTGGGGGAGGGGGCTACACAGTCACTGCATCTTCTGGTGGGAGATTTATTGCTGCCGATGCTTTTCGCTAAGTAAAGAGATTTGTCAAGCTTGGCCAGCTTGCTATCATTTTTTTCCCTTTTAAGTTGATCACCTAGAGGCTTAAAATGCACCTGTCACTAGCTTGTCCCTTGGAAACGCGATGACTGTTTGGGTTATGAAATGGGCAGAAACTGATCTTAGACAAGAGGTTCTTCTGATAAGCGTTACTACTCACCTTTTTAAAAGGGGCTTCCTTTTCCTTTTTTTTTTTTTTTTAAGACTCTGATTTTTTGTTTCTGCAATGGTGCAGTGGAGAGATCTTTAGCCTAGGAGGGAAACCTGGGTTCTAGAAAACGCTTCCCCCTAATTAGCCAAGTGATCTTGGGCAAGTCCCCTCCCTTGCCACCTCCCTTCCCCAGCCAGTTGACTGACTTTGAGTCTGAGTCCCTTCCAGCTCTAAAATCCTATGATTTGTAAACTAACTAGTCGTTTTCTGGGAACAAGAGACACCAAGTTCAGCCTTATCATCGGGCAAAGCAGCTAGGTAATAGAAAGAAATGGGGCTGGGATTTGGAGGGGCAGGGAGAAAAGGGAGGAGTCAAAACAATGGCAGAAGACCAATCAAAACAATATAAAAGTGGGAAGTTTTTCATCTCTTTGGGTCTTTTGCCAGGGTGAACTTGGAGCCCAGAATTACAGACTCGAAGCTCTGAAGCTGCCCAGAGGGTTCTTGTCCAGTATCCCTAATCTGGCCATCTCGGGGTTGGCTGATGGCAAGCTGCCTAGTCATTGGGTTGGTTTACAGATAACAGGATCTAAACTCTTGGAAATTAGACTGGCATATTTCCAAAGGACTTGTCTAATACCGAGCAGATCAGCTGCTTTGCAGTTATTTAGCAAAGGTTTCAAGGACAAAAAGGCCCTCCATACTCACATGCATGCATCCCTAGGCTATGGCTTCTGAACTCACTGTTGAATCTTCTAGTCCCATTGGGTGTTTGTTTGTTTTTAATCAAGTTTCCAAATTTGAGGGCACCGTAGCCGTGCAAGATTCTGCTACTATCCTGCTCGATGTTAATATTGATTTTTTTTTCAACAGGGGGGTGGGTGGCGAATATTATGAAGAAGGACCTTTTATCCTCTGAGCTCTTGGGCAATTATCTTGCTGCCATAAATGTTGATACACATATAATGGATGTAACCAAAAATTCTCCTTATCCAAGCAGAAAGGCTGAGTGTTTGTTGGAGCAGATAGAATGCTGAGAGTGTGGATAGACCTACCCAGATGTCGCTGGGGCGGGAGATAAATGATGGAGGAACACAAGCTGGTAACTATGGATCAGCACAATAAACCAATTCCCATCATACACCTCTCACAACGCCACTGAGGGGTAACCTAGGCAGCACCAGTCAACTGTAGGGCAGGAAGGAAGCAGCTCAAAGCCCTGCTGGAGCTGCTCTGGTGTTTTCAGACATGAAGTCCTTATGTGGCTTCAGGACTGTGAGGAGGGAAACTTCAGAAATGTGAATGAACCGGAATGGAGTTGATTGCAACGCGCATTCTTTGTTGTCGTTGGTGTCCTTGTTTAGTCTGTAAACAAATTGGAGCTGGCAGGGGCTATCAGGCAGGGCTTCTCCATGGAGGTGAGACACGGAGCTGTGGTACAGAACATTTTCATGCGTCGATCGCCCGTGCATAGCCCTGCTCCCAAATTACTGGCTGGGGCTGCTGAAGCCCAGGGAGCATTTTCGGAAGGGGGAGGGGAAGCCAAAGGTTTGAGTTGCCCTGCGTGCCTTGCTTTTTTCTCCCCAATCACAGAGCCTCCTCGGTTTACTTCCTGCCTCAAGTCCCCTCTTAAAATCTGACCGCTTCGTAATTTCCAAAGCAATTAGCTATGTCACTGAGCTTGGGAACCGAGCTTCCCAGACCCCTAGCCCTTTGCAGAGCCAATGCTTCCAGAGACAGGGCTGAGGAGGGTTTGGAACGAAGGAGGAAAAGCCCTTTGCAAAGTTCCTCTGCACAACTTTCCTCACCCAGAGGGGCTCTCCTAGATCTCCTGGGACCCCAGCTTTTGGGTCCCCACCTCACTCCCTACCCCCTCTGAATGAGGATGGGTTCTTCCTGCCCCACAGTCACCCCTGGAGGAGCCCACCCATCACCACTCAGTTCTGCCTTGGCTGCCCTCTGGCCCCGGAGCAGTCAGTACTCCTTCTGCACAGCCTCTCCCGAGCCTTATGACCCCCTTCTCCCCCATCCCCATGTACCCTGGGTGCTCGCTCCTTCCTCCCAGTAAGTTGTCGATAAGTAGGCACTGGGAAATGCTGTCTTTTTAGGGCGGGAATTGTTCCAGGAGGCCCAGAGAAGGATGGGCTGACCACGCATTCCATGGTGCCGGAAGGAGGCCTGGCCAGAGGCCATTGTGTACCCCCCCCCGCCTTTCCTCCACCTATGGGAGTGCCTGGACACCAGGCCATGGGGACTCATTTCTGCTGATTCTAGAAGAGGCCACTTCTGGTGGTGCTGACTTGTGCCTTCCATCTTTGGAGAGGGAAGTGTGGGCCTTTGGGGACTAAATGTGGGTCAAACATTGCTTTCAGTAATCCCAAGTCCTCACCCCCCCTTAAGTAAAAAACCAACTGTTGTTGAGTTGACTTTGATTCTGACCTATGGCCACCCCACGTGTCTCAGAGTAGAACTGTGCTCCATAGGGTTTTCAATGGCTGATTTTTCCAAAGTAGATAGCCAGGCCTTTCTTCCAAGGCACCTCTGGGTGCCAACTTTTCAGTGAGCAGCCAAACCGTTTAACCATTTGTACCAGCCAGGGAGGCATTTCAGTTCTGCCCATTTATATTGTGCCCGGCTTTTGTAGCTGAGGCCCCACCCCCCCAGGAGAAGGCACCATCTCTTCTTTTAGGGGCAGGGTGGTGCAGAGGGAAAAGGAGAGGACAGGACTCAGCTCTGCCTTCCTTTCTGTGGCCCTGTTAGCCAGTTGTCCAAAGTTCCTGCGCACACATAGTTGGCGTAGGCCTCTGATGCACCAACTCACCTATAAGCTCAAACGCTGAAAGGCAGAGACATTTCAAGCTGGAAGAGCAAGGCCCTGTCATTTTCCAGAAGAGGAACAGGAGGCCCAGAGAGGGGACTGCCTTTCCTCAGGGGACACCGTAGGGTGGGGAAAGAGCCCAAAGTCGAGGGAGCCCTGGTCTCCCCTTCCCAGTCCAGTCCTCCCCCGAGACAGCCTTCTTCCTTTCTGAGGAAGGACGAATACCAAGAAAAAGCCTTCTTCTTTGAGGTGTAACATCAAATGACCTTTATCAACGTGGGCTTTGCTTCACCTTGTTAGGACAGCCGAGGGGCGGACTGGCTTCAGAATGGAAGTTTGGAAGGAGCTGAAGAGCCGAGGTTGGTAGTGGAGGCTCAGTCAGGGGCTGGGCCCTGGTGGTCCAGGAAGGAGTGTGCTCATCTTGCTTTCAAGTTTCTGCTGGAGAGCCGGCCACCAGCCCTCAGACCGCTTGACTGGGTGGGCCCAGTTGGCAGCTGTCGGGTCGTTTGGGTTTTGTTGTTTATGAGATCCCAGTGTTACTTTCTGCCTCTGGAAGTCCCAGCGCTGACCTGGGAATTTGAAGCGGGACAGTAGTTCCAGCACAGTTGCCAGCGTCACATGCTTCGCCTGTCTGATTCTGAAAGACTGGCACGCGTTATGCTGGGTTTGGGGAAGAGGGCACAGTGTTTGGAGGCTGCTTGTCTATCAAGGATTCATTTAACCTCTAATTCCTGCATTTCCTTCGCAGTTTGCTGCATGAACATGTTGTAACAAAAGCTCAAAGAAGTCTGCCATTTTATTTAGATTAATTTAGGGAATAGAGAGTCAGAGCCGAGACACTCGGTGTTAAAATCATTGTGCTGGCATTTGAATTCGAGGGAACAATCCAGTTGTTTTCTAGTGATGGATACAGAGTGGGATCCTGTCGGGTGCAGCCACAGCCCTCAGGATGAGCCCTGAAAGTATCGGGAAGCACGACGCTCATCCCCCTGAGGCAGCCAGTGCTCCCAGGAAGCCCCTCTGGAAGGTGACTGGTGTCCTCCCCTGCCTGCTGTGCCCCAGGCTGACCCTTCATTCACAACCTCTTTCTCCAGATTGAATGGGAGCCTCCCCGGAGCCTGCTCCTGGGGCAGAACTTGCTCTGAGCCCGCTGCAATGACATCCTGAGATTAATCTAGTGGGGATTCTCCAAGCAGGCTTCTCTCCCTCCTCCCAGCCACCTTCCACCCCATCAAGAGTAGCAGCCCTTAGCAGCCCCGCAAGTCTCTATCACCCTCAGCAGCCTTGGGTCTGGGGGCCAAAGGCCAGTCCCCTGTGGGGCAGGTGGGAAGTCTGGCGTCTCGGCCCTGGCCAGGGTCTCAGCAGCATTGTTGGTTTCCTCTTCCGAAGCACAGGGAAGCAGATTCGTGGAGGGAGAGTGAAGAGCAGGTTGGCTGCCCCAGGCAGTGGTGAAGAGTGGCTCGCCCCATCTCAGTGGCACGGCCACTCTGCGTGGCCTCCCAGGATAGCACTTTGCCTTTTAGAGCGCACGTCGCCCCTGACACCTAGAGGCTGGCATTGCCTCTGGGAGCCTCCCAGCATCCCTTTTGGCAGGTGGTACCCAGATAGTAAGGGCATGGTGTGAAGCCCTGGCTCTCCACGTGGCTGGGGCCATGCTCTCTGGCCTTTACAGATCCCAAGCAGGCCAAGTTTGGGTTCAGTTCCCCCACTTACCCTTTCTGGGTCCTGGCCCTGGCACCCTGCCCCTCGCCATAACCTTCCCTATTACCTGGGAGGGCGCCATTCTTGGCCCTCTGTGCCTCAGTGTGAAGAATCTTGAGCCTCTGACTTGAGTTATGGCATGAAAGGGTGGCCGTGCCTTGGAGAGAATCCTCTCTTTGGGGCACAGGTAAGGAGGTACTCAGGGCTTAGGCCTTCCTAGGCCCTCAGGTGGCACAGGCCTGGCATACAGCTGCTTCTGTTCCTGATCTGGAGACTGGCTGATAGCATCTGGCTTCCAAGGCTCTTCTGAGCTTGCCCCCAAGAAGGCCTACCCCAGAAGGTCTCTTGAACCCCAAATCAGAGCAGATGTAATGCCCGCTACTTTGGAGCAGGGGCTGTTTGCTGTTGTTGGATCCCAGACCCCCGGGAGAAGCTGATGGAAGTGCTGGGCCTTCTCCTTAGACCCCTACGCACGTGTATGCAATGTTGTGTCCCGTTCCAGGGCTCATAGACCCTCCCTGAAGCCCGCTCATGGTTCCCTCAGGGCTCTGACAACTGAGGACACAGAGACGCAGGCAGGTTCCCGGACTGGCCTAAAATTCCACATCAGGTCAGTGTCTCACATGGAAGACAAAGCGTGTGGCATTGCGGGACACTCAAGAGACGGTGTTAGTACGATGGCCTTGTGAGCATCAGGCTTGGGCATGCTTTTGGGCACTCTTCATTTTGCCTGAGAAATTTCACGAAAGAAAATCAAGTCTCCTTTGACATGGAAAGTCCTTTTGTCCCTTCCTTTGACGCTGACGGTGTAAATTTCATTCAGACAAGTTGGCATGAAAGAGTCTCTAGCCTGGGAGGGACCTCAAAGGGTGTGCAGTGTGTCCAGGTAGGGGTCCTGATTGCCCCTCCATCACAGGCTCTGGAGTGGGGTGAGGGTGTGCAATCTGGCCCAGTGTCCTGGAGGAGCTTCCGCTTTGTCCCACTATAGGCAGGAAGCAAATGGGAGCTGAGAAGATAAATGATTTGGCTTGGTTTGCTGCATTCTAACACTGTCATACCTGGTGTCCAAAGGTACAAGTAGATCCTTGACTCCTCTGCAGTCACTGAAAGGGCATGGCCAACATCTTGTCAAAACTGGGTAGTCGACCTGTCCCACGATCTGACCAGGGCACTGGCCTGAGGAAGGGGACATCCTGTGTTCTGTGGGGAGGAGTCAGCAGGCACCTGAGGAGTTCTGCCCAGTAAGGAAGAGGCTGCTGGAGTTAGTTCAAACAGCCCTCCTCCACGGCCCATGTCTACTCCTCAAAATGTAGAAAGACTTCTCGTGGCAAGACTTCTCAGTCCTCTAGTCCATTCCCTCATGGTACAGATGGGGAAACTCAGGCTCAGAGAGGGGCAGGTACTTGATCAAGGTCCCGTGACAAGTCCGGGCCATGCAAAGGCAGGGATGAGTATGAAGACATGTCCTTGGCCCTTGATGGGCTTGTGCTCCCTCCAGGCTGGCTTTCTGGCTCCTTTTCACTTCTCCTAAAAACACAAACCTGCCGTCAGATTAGCCTGGCCCACAGGGAGGCTTGGTCCTCAGAGTCGGCTCTGAGAGTGCATAGGAGAGTTGGAAAAGCCCTTTGACCCCTCCAAGGAAGAGCCTGGCCTTGCGAGCATGTTGCTGTGTCATTCCAACATCAAGGCAGCCACTCATCTGTAGAATGTTTGTTACCCTCCTTCTCCCCCACATGGATGTTAGGAACCTTTTGGAGGGGGACGTGTTGCTAGGAGCTTGCGCTTTCCCTCTCCTTTTGAAAGTGTAGAGTGTTGTTTTACTTTGAACTGGCTCGCAAACAGATTGAGCTGTTTCTCCCCCTTTCTTTCTCTAGTTAAACACACCAGATTAGCCAGGGTGGTGACGTGGAGATCGTGTTGGCAATGAGTATTTGGTATACCAGGTCATTAGGCTGAATGGCTGGGCCTTAGCTTCTTTATTATCTGGAGGGGGAGGAATCCCTTGAACGAAGATGTCATCCAGCCATTTTACGCAACGAGGGCGGTTTGTAAGTTGCAAAGTTTGGCATTGGCGGGTACCCTTTGGAAAGTTCATTGTTTGGGACCAGCTTTCTGAGTCTTGGAGGAGTCCCTGGTAGTATGCTGGAAGAATACCCACCTGGGGGCCCATCAGGGCCAGCTCTGACACCAGCTAGCCGTGGGACCTTGGATAAGTCCCTTCCCCTCTCTGGGCCTCAGTTTCCCCATCTGTACCATGAGGAATGAATTAGAGGAATCCTAAGGGTACCTCCAGCTTTGAGATGCCATGATTATCTGAGCAGCAAGTTAAACTCTAAGTTACTTAAAATATTTGAAAAAGATAAATAGTCATTTGTTCTTTTTGAGATTCTTTTTGAGTTCTTACCAGAGACTCGAAAATGTGGGGGTTTTATTTTTGTTTGGGTACGTGGGGCCTGCGACTGTTATATAAATGATAACAGTTCTAGAAGTTTTGGTAAAGACAGAAAGAGTTGATATATATTTATGTAGGACCCAAGAATGAGGAAATCAGGAGTTCCCTTAGAGGTCCCTTTGCCCAAGCTTCTCATTTTTACACATAAGGATGCTGAGGCTGGAGAAAAGACACGCTGGCCCAGCACCACTGCCCCCATGAGGGGCTAGAAGATGAGCTAGCCCAGGACCCAGGAGTCCCAGCTCCCAGCCCACTGCTGCTTATTCCTCCCATACTCCACAGACCCCCACAGGAAAAGTACCCGGACTGCAAACACAGTGCGAGCCTGCAGGCAGCAGAACAGAAGGCTGGGAGACTGATTTTTACCTACCAAATAGTAGCTTAACAGAATGGAACTTTTGTCCCGTATCCTTGCCCCCAACCATCCAAGAGTTCTCAGCTAACCGATAATATTTAGTTTTGCTGGTCTTGTTGTTAGGTTGCTGTTAGGTGCCATCGAGTCAGTTCCAACCCACAACAACCCCATGTACAACAGAAAGAAACACTGCCCGGTCCTGCACTGTCTTCACAACCCCTCCTGACAACATGTCCAAAGTATGTGAGACATAGTATCTCCATCCTTGCTTCTAAGGAGCATTCTGGTTGTACTTCTTCCAAGACAGATTTGTTCATTCTTTTGGCAGTCCATGGGGTAGTCAGTATTCTTCACCAACACCACACTTCAAAGGTGTCAATTCTTCTTCGGTCTTCCTTATTCATTGTCTAGCTTTCCCATGCGTATGAGGCTATCGAAAATACCATGGCTTGCGACCAGCACACCTTAGTCCTCAAAGTGACATCTTTGCTTTTTAACTCCTTAAAGAGGTCTTTGGCAGCAGATTTGCCCAGTGCAATACCTCATGGGTGATTTCTTGACTGCTGCTTCCATGGGAGTTGATTGTGGATCCAAGTAAAAGGAAATCCTTGACAACTTCAATGTTTTCTCTGTTTATCATGATGTTGCTTGTTGGTCTAATTGTGAGGATTTTTGTTTTCCTCATGTTGAGGTGTAATCTAGACTGAAGTCTGTGGTCTCTGATCTTCATCAGTAAGTGCTTCAAGTCCTCTTCACTTTCAGCAAGCAAGGTTGTGTCATCTGCATAACACAGGTTGTTCATGAGTCTTCCTCCAATCTTGATGTCCCGTTCTTCTTCATATAGTCCAGCTTCTTGGATTATTTGCTCGGCATACAGATTGAATAAGTATGGTGAAAGGATAGAACACTGATGCTCACCTTTCCTGACTTTAAACCATGCAGTATCCCTTACTTCTGTTCCAACGACTGCCTCTTGATCTATGTACAGGTTCCGCATGAGCACAATTAAGTGTTCTGGAATTCCCATTCTTCACGATGTTATCTGTAATTTGTTAGGATCCACATAGTCGAATACTTTTGCATAGTCAATAAAACACAGGTAAACATCTTTCTAGTATTCTCTGCTTTCAGCCAGGATCCATCTGACATCAGCAATGATATCCCTTGTTTCATGTCCTCTTTTGAATCTGGCTTGAATTTCCGGCAGTTCCCTGTTGATGTCCTGCTGCAGCCACTTTTGAATGATCTTCAGCAAAATTAATGATATTGTTCAATTATTTCCACATTCTGTTGAATCACCTTTCTTTGGAATGGGCACAAATATGGATCTCTTCCAGTCAGTTGGCCAGGTAGCTGTCTTCCTAATTTCCTGGCATAGACAATTGAGCACCTCTAGCGTTGCATCCGTTTGTTAAAACATCTCAGTTGGTATTATGTCAATTCCTGGAGCCTTGTTTTTCTCCAATGTCTTCAGCACACCTTGGACTTCATCCTTCAGTACCATAGGTTCTTGATCATATACTACCTCCTAAAATGGTTGAAAGTCAACCAGTTCTTTTTGGTACAGTGACTGTGTATATTCCTTCCATCCTCTTTTGATGCTTCCTGCATCGTTCAATATTTTGCTTACAGAATCCCTCAACGTTGCAACTCAAGACTTGAATTTTTTCTTCAGTTCCTTCAGCTTGAGAAATGCTGAGTGTGCTCTTCCCTTCTGGTTTTCTAACTCCAGGTCTTTTTGCAATTTCAGTATAATGCTTTACTTTGCCTTCTTGAGCTGCTCTTTGAAATCTTCTGTTCAACTCTTTTAAATTCATCATTTCTTCCTTTTGCTTTACCTACTGTATGTTCAAGAGCAAGTTTTAGAGTATCTTCCAACATCCATTTTTTGGTCTTTTCTTTTTTTCGTGCATTTTTAATGACCTTTTGTTTTCTTCATGTATGATGTCCTTGATGTCATCCCACAACTCGTCCGGCCTTCGGTCATTAGTGTTCAGCGCATCAAACCTATTCTTGTGATGGTCTCCAAATTCAGGTGGGATATACTCAAGGTCATACTTTGGTTCTCGTGGAATTGTTTTAATTTTCTTCAGTTGGTGTTGTATCAACGCCTAATTTAGAACAAAACGGATTTTTTAATTAGTGTGGGGGGGGGACTCCTTGGGGAACTGTTATTTGAAATTATTTTATTTTAAACAGATGGGCTGTTTTAGGTTTGACTTCATATTTGCTAATTTTCCTCATGAGAAGATACTCAAGCCACTCCACCCTTAGTTGTGTAATTAGTAACAGTTTGTCTTGTCTAGAAGAAGCTTTTTGTTTCTCGACTGTTTACACCTGCAGTACTCAGCAGGTTTTTTTGTTTGTTTAATTAAATCACATAAAAGTGTTGGCCACCTATTGCTCATAGGGTGCTTATGAAAATGTGCCTGGCTCATTCCCACACAGCCACCAGCTCTGGGACTGTTTTGGTTCCAGCGCAGCCACTCCCTTCTCTGGTCTGGGACCAGACTAGTGTGGGGGTGCAGAGTTTGGGAGACCCTTTTCTGGGAGGAGGCAGCCTGGGTGCCAGGCCCAGCTCTATTGCTGCCTTCTGTGTGACCTTGGGTGAGTCTTTTCCTCTCTCTGGGCCTCATGGTCCCCATGACTACAATTTGGAGGCTTCCCAGAGGAACCTCTAAAGCATTTGGGATTTTCCTCTTATTATGTTGAATTGCTATATTTGTCGGATGTGATTGGGCCAGTAGGGTATATGATCTTTAAATTCTTTCTAGAGGAAAAATTCTGAAAATAAGGTAGACATCTGGGCCAAGGGAAGTGGAATGGGCTAGCACTTTTAAGGATATGTGCTTCTCTGCCCACATGGTTCCTGATGGCCGTCAGCCTTTTAGAAAAATGTATCCATTCCCTCCTCCTTATATTAAGAACTTTGGCCTTGACAAAGCTTTGGCAAGAAGGAAGTACCAGAGGAGGGTAGCACCCAAGACCCTTCTGTAGAGTGTGAACCTTCGCAGGTGGTAGGGCTGGAATTGGACTGCCCCTCGTCTCCTACTTAGGCCACAGGAAAGGAGGAGTCCATGCAAAACTGGAGCCAGAAGTAATCCCAAACTGGCACTTGGGTCCTGGCCAATGCAGAAACTGGTCAAAAGTCATTCTGAAAAATTGATTTGACAAAGTTTAGTGGGTGTCTACTATGTTCCAGGCACTGTTCCAGGTGTCAGGAATACAAGAGTGAACAAACAGAGAAAAAGCCCCCGTGGAAGGTAGTCTAATGGAGGAGACCGATGGTAGACATGGTTACTTACTAAAACATACAGTGTGCCAAGGGGGTAAGCAAAAGAAACCAAGGGAGGGAGTTGGGGTGTGCTGGGGAAGGGTGCCAGCAAGAACCTTACTGAGAAGGTGAGATTTGAGCAAAAACTTACAAAACCATTTATCAACTAGGCCAGCTCAATCCAATAAAAATAGACCGTGCGCCGCATATATATAATTTGAAATGTTCTAGTTTCCACGTTAAAAAAGTAAAAAAGAAGCAGATGAAGTTAATTTGAATAATAGATTTTATATAACACGATATATCCAAAATATTATTTCAATATGTAGTCAACATAAAAATTATTAATGAGATATTGTACATTGTGTTTTTATCAGCCTAAGTGTTCACATTCCAGTGTGTATTTTACAGTGACAGCACATCTCAATTCACACTTGCCACATTTCAAGTGCTCCATAGCCCATAGGGCTCAGGGCTACTGAATTGGGCAGTGCAGAATTAGACTCTTCATGTCAAGTGTTCTCATTCTAGCAGGTGCTTGATAAATTGTACTTTTGTAGGGTGCTTTCTTCATTGAGTGGGCTGAAATTATTAAAAATAATTAATACGGCTAATTGTCATTAATTTGCATAAGTTCTTTCACCTCGGGTATTTAGTACCCTTTTATATCTTAACTCTTGTGTATCTGCCTGTCCTTCATTCCTTCCATTCATCCATCCATCCTCCAAATGAATGGATCCTTCTATATGCATCCATTCTCTAAAGTGGCTCTACCTGAAAGGAGTCCTCCCTTCTCATTTTTTCTGTCTTGTGGGCTGGGTTCTGAGCACAGGCCTGGAGGAACTCAGTGGACCAGCTGGTATCTGCCACACTGAGCAGGGCTTTGTAGAGCACTGGCAACAGGTCTCTTGCTGGAAGGAAGGCTCCAGATTCCACCTGAAGTTTATCAAAACGACGATTACCATTCCCTGCATGCCTGTGTGTGCCTGGAAACTCCTGTCATGATGCCTCTTAGAAACTCACCCATCAACTGTGAGCATTTTCTAAGGGCTGACCCTCAGGCTTCTACTCTTTGCTCACTATACCTTCTCCCTTCTATGGTATTTTCAATCACCTCATATGCATTTGAAAGCTGGACAATGAGTAAGGAAGACTGAAGAATTGACGCCTTTGAGTTGTGATGTTGGAGAAGAATATTGAGTATACCATGGATTGCCAAAAGAATGAACAAAATCATTCTTGGAAGAAGTACAGCCAGAATGCTCCTTAGAAGCAAGGATGGTAAGACTACGTCTCACATACATTGGACATGTTATCAGGAAGGACCAGTCCCTGGAGAAGGACATCATGCTCGGTAAGGTAGAGGGTCAACGAAAAAGAGGAAGACCCTCAACGAGACAGATTGACGTAGTGGCTGCAACAATGGGCTCAAACATAGCAACGATTGTGAGGATGGCGCAGGAGCCGGCAGCATTTATTTCTGTTGTACATAGATAGGGTCGCTGAGTCAGAACCGACCCGGCAGCAACTAACAATGACAACAACAACAAGTGACATGGATTCAAACTTACAGAAAGTTGCAAGAATAATGCAAATAATTTCTGAATATTTTTCATTCAGTTCTCCAAATGTTAACATTTTACCCCATTTTCCTTATGCTTCATCTATCTCTTCCTCCCTCTCTCCTTCCCTATACACACACACCGCGCGCACGCGCGCATTATTTCTTTGTCTGAATTGGGCAATAATAGGTTTCAGACATGAATGGAGCCCATTGTTTTGAAGAGTACCAGGTAGTTATTTTGCAGAACGTGCCTCATTTTGGGTTTGTCTAGTGTGTCCTCGTGATTAGATTCAGGTGATGTACTTGTGGCAGGAATTCCACAGAAGTGATGTTGTGTTCTTCTTGGCGCATTGTATCAGGAGGCACAGGATGTCAATATGTCTCATTACTGGTGATGTTAACTTTGAGCACTTGGTTAAGGGGCTGTCTGCCAGGTTTCTTCACTGTAAAGTTATTATTTTTCCCTTTGTAATTAATAAGTGTCTTATGGGAATATATTTAGAAGCTATGTTATTATCCTGTTACTCCTCAAATGTTCACCCACTACTTTAGCATCCATTGCTGATCCCTTGCCTGAGGCAAGTATTATTGTGATGGCTGCTAAATAATGAATTTCCAATTCCACCATCCCTTCTATATTTATTATTTGTCATTCTACTGTAAGAAAGATCATTTCCTTATCCCTCATTTACTTATTTATGTATTAATTTGTGTCTAGTGGACTTGTGGACTCTCATTTTATTCAGTGAGTTATAATCCTTTACTATCATTATTTATTTTGGTGCTCAAATTGTCCCATATTTGGCCAGTGTCTTTTTGACATGGCCCTAATCATTTCTGGCACAACAAGATGCTCTAGGCTCATCTATTTTTCCCGTCTCAACCCTAAAACCAGTTATTTTTCCAAGGAGTCTGAGTTTCTTTTAGTGGTGAATGGTATCTAGAAACCAAGATTGGACATTAGGTATATTCATTTCTACAGGAGTGTCATTGCTACCAGGCCCTCTCAGTCCACCAAACCCAAAAAAAAAAAAAACCCTTTGCCGTTGAGTCGAACTGCCCCATAGGGTTTCCAAGGAGCACCTGGTGGATTCTAGAAAACTCAGGAAATAGTTTCAGAATAGCTAACTCATGATGCTATGCAAAGAAGCCGTTAACAAGAGGACAAGATTTGTTTAGAATTCTTTTTGCCTTTAGCCTAAGCGTAATAGTCCAAAGACTGTTTTAAAAAATTACCTGGGTTAGTTCTCCATCTCCCACGCCTAAGGACGGTCATTTGAATATGGCTTAGTTCTTTTGTTCCTGTTTATATTCCTTTTGCGATTTTTGTTTCTCCATCTTTGTTCATTCTCATTATGTTCTTTTTCTTTGAGTATGTGAAATAAAACATAGTTCCAAAAGTTAGAACTGTACAGAAATGAGTCCTCAGAAAGACGGCATCTCCCATTACTTCTGTCCCTTCCACCTCATGCCGCTCACGCCCTAGAAGTAACCAGTCTCGTTCTTTTCTGTGTCTCTTCGTGCACACATGAGCCGATATCTGTGCATTTTCCTGTATCCCTTTCTTTCCTACATGAAGGGTAGCATGCAATAGATAACTCATGTGCACTTTGCTTTTCCACTTAACCGTATGTCCTGGCAATCACTCCTTATCAGTTCATAGAGATCTTCCTCATTCTTTTTGGCAGCTGCATAATACGGTACATGATACTGTATTGTGTGGATGTATCATAGATTATTCAACCACTCTCCTATGTATGGGCATTTAGGTTGTTTCCAATATTTTGCAATTACAAACAATGATGCAATGAACAACTTGGTGCACAGGTGTTTTCACATCATTGGAGGTGTATCTTCGTAGAAGCAGGATTGGTGCATCAAAAAGTAAACAAAGATGTAGTTTTGTTAAGTATTGCCAAATACCCCTCCAGAAGAGTTGTACCAATTTACATTGGCATCAGCAATGTATAAAAGTGTCTGTTTCCCCAAAGCCTCGCCAACAAAGTGTTTGCTATACTTCTGAATTTTTGCAAATCTGATAGGTGAGAAGTGGTATCTCAGTATAGTTTTAATTAGCATTTTTCTAACTATGAGTGACTTGGAACATATTTTCATATACTTAAGAGCTTTTCTATGTGTGTGTGTGTATGTGTGAGAGAGAGAGGACTATCTGTTCATGTCTTTTCCCCCTTTTTTTATCAGGTTTTTGGTCCTTTTTCCCTCAGTTTTATATATACTTGAATTTAGTACTTTATCTGTGATATATGTTGCAAGTAATTTCTCCCAATTTGTTAGCTGTTTTTCACATTGTTTATGGTTTTGGTATTTTTTGCCACATAAAAGCTTTTTTCGTTGTAGTCAAATATCAATCTTTTATTGTGTCTGGATTTTGAATCATAGTTAGAAAGCCTAGGTTAAAGAGGAATTCACCCAGTTTTCCTCCAGTATTTGTATATGCTTATGTGTGTCGGGTCAATTCCAACTCATAGCAACCCTATATAACAGAGTAGAACTGCCCCATAGGGTTTCCTAGGCTGTCACTTTGAGAACTAAGGTGCCCCTGACTCAAGCCATGGTATTTTCGATCGCCTCATATGCACGGGAAAGCTGGACAATGAATAAGGAAGACCAAAGAAGAGTTGATGCCTTTGAATTGTGGTGTTGGCGAAGCATATTGCATATACCATGGGCTGCCAAAAGAATGAACAAGTCTGTCTTGGAAGAAGTAAGCCAGAATGCTCTTTAGAAGCAAGGATGATGAGACTTTGTCTTTCATACTTTGGACATGTTATCAGGAGGGACCAGTCCCTGGAGAAGGACATCGTGCTTGGTAAAGTAGAGTCAGCGAAAGAGAGGAAGACTCTCAAGGAGATGGATTGACACGGTGGCTGCAACACTGGGCTCAAGTATAACAAGGATTGTGAGGATGGCGCAGGACTGGGCAGTGTTTCATTCTGTTGTACGTAGGGTCACTATGAGTTGGAACCGACTCGACGGCACCTAACAACAACATTCTTTATGGAAGCAGATCACCAGGTCTTTTCTCCTGTGGAGCAGCTAGTGGGTTCAAACCCATCTTTTGGTTAGCAACCAATCGCTTAACCATTGTGCCACCAGGGCTCCTTATGGGACAGTTCTACTCTGTCACATGAGATCACTATGAGTCAGAATTGACTTGACGGCACCTAACAACAACAACCCAGTTATCACAACACCGTTTTTTAGAAAGTCCATCTTTGCCCCAATGACTTGAAATGCTAGTTTTACCATACCACCAGTTGCTGTAGCATTGACTCTGACTCATAGCAACCCCATGTGTGTCAGAGTAGAAATGTGTTCCACAGGGTTTTCAATGGCTAATTTTTCAGAAGTAGATCTCCGGGCTTTTCTTCCAAGGCACTTCCAATTTCAGAACATTTTTGTCACCCCCAGAAGAAACTACATATCCATTAGCAGTGATTCCTCATTCCTCCCTCCCCCCTAGCCCCTGACAACCATTAATCTACTTTCTGTTTCTATGAATTTGCCTATTCTGGACATTTCTTATGAATGGATTCACACAATATGTGGCCTTTGTGACTGGCTTCTTTCCCTCCGCATAATGTTTTCAAGGTTCACTCTATGTTGTAGCATGTATCAGGACTTAATTTCTTTTTATGGCTAAATAACATTCTTTTGTATGGATATATGGCATTTTATTTATCCATTCATCAGTTGATGGTCATTTGGGTTGTGTTTGGCTATTATGAATAATGCTGCTATGGATTTTCATGTACAAATTTTTGTATGGATGTCTGTTTTCATTTCTGCTGGGCATATATACCTAGGAGTGGAATCATTGGGTCATATGGTAATTCTGTTAGCCTTTTGATGAACTGCCAAAGTATTTTCCAAAGTGGTTGCGCCATTTATAATGATGAGCATCTTTTCATGTGCTTATTGGCCATTTGTATATCTTCTTTGGAGAAATCCCTATTCAAATTCATTGCCCATTTTTAATTGGATTCTCTTTTTATTCTTGAGTTGGAAGAGTTCCTTATATATTCTGGACACCAGATCCTTATCAGATACGTGCATTGCAAATATTTTCTCCCATTCTGCGGGTTGTTTTTGCACTTTCTTGATGGTATCATTTGCAGCACAATAGTTTTAAGTTTGATGAAGTCTAATTTATCTAGTTTTTCTTTTATCATTTGTGCTTTTGGTGTCATATCTAAGAACTGTTTCCTAATCTAAAGTCACAAATATGTACTCCTATGTTTCCTCTAAGAGTTTTATAGTTTTAGTTTTTACATGTATGTCTATTGTTCATTCTGAGTTAATTTTTGTGTATTTTGAGGGGTCCAACATCATTCTTTTGCTTGTGGAGATCCAGTTGTTCCAGCACCGTTTGTTGAAAAAACGAGTGTTTCCCCATTGAATTGTCTTGACACCCTTGTCAAAAATCAGTTGACCATAAATGTAAGGTTTATTTCTTGACTCTGATTCTATTCCATTGATCTAAACATCTATCCTTATGCCAGTATGGTATTGTGTTTTTAATTTCAGTTTCCAAATGTTCATTGTTAGTATATAAAAATGCAATTGATTTCTGTGTGTTGACCTTGTATCCTTCAACTTGCTGAACCCACTGACCAGTTCCAGGAGTTTGTTTTTGTTATTCCTTGAGATTTTCCACGGAGACAATCATGTCATCTGAAAATAGGAACAAATGTGTTTCTTCCTTTCTGATCTTCATCGCATTTTCTTGTCTTACTAGGCTAGCTAGTACTATATAAATTATACTTTGTCAGATAGCAGCTAGGGGACCTAGCAGTGGTTAAAGCGCTTGACTGCTAACCAAAAGGTCAGTAGTTCGAAAATCACCAGTGGCACCGTTGGAGAAAGATGTGACGGTCCACTTCCGTAGATATTTATAGCCTTGGAAACCCTATAGGGTTGCTATGAGTCGGAATCTACTCAGCAGCAGTGAGTTTGGTTGTTTTGGTGGGTTGGATAGCAGTTGTGGAAGCAGACGTCCTCACCTTGTTGCCAATCCTAAAGGGAAAGCACTTAGTCACCATTATGTCATTATTGCCAATGATCTTCCTTGATCTGAAGTCTACCTTTTCTGATACTAAGATACGTACTCCTGTTGTATTATTGTTATTATTCATGTTTGCATGGTATATCTTTTTCCATTCTCTTACTTTCAGCTGATCTATGATGTTATATTTGAAGTGAGTATCTTGTAGACAGCATATAGTTGGGTCATGTTTTTATTTGTTTTGTTTTATTGGTAATCCATTCTGTCAATTTGGTCTTTTAACTGATGTGTTTAGACCATGTAAAGGTAAGGTTTATATTGACATGTTCAGGCTTAAATCAGCCATTTTATTATTTGTTTTCTGTTTGCTTCCTCTGGTTCTTATTCCTCTGTTTCTCTTTTCTTGTATTCTTATGGGTTACATGAACATATTTTAGGATTTCTATTTGATTTATTTTTAGTGTTTTTAAATATATAGCTTTGTATAGTTTTCTTAGTGGTTACTCTAGGTATTACGGTTGTTATTGTTAAGTGCCATCAAGTCAGTTCCGACTCATAGCGACCCCAAATGCAACAGAACAAAACACCTCCTGGAACAGCATTCTGGCTGCACTTCTTTCAAGACAGATTTGTTCTTTCTTCTGGCAGTCCATGGTATATTCAATATTTTTCGCCAAAACCATAATTCGAAGGCATCAATTCTTCTTTGATCTTCCTTATTCATAGTCCAGCTTTCATGTGCCATATGAGGTGATTGAAAATACCATGGCTTGGGTCAGGCGCACCTTAGTCCTCAAAGTGGTGTCTTTGCTTTTCAACACTTTAAAGAGGTCTTCTGCAGCAGTTTAGCCCAATGCAATATGTCGTTTGATTTCTTGACTGCTGCTTCCATGGGCTTTGATTGTGGACTCAAGTAAAATGAGATCCTTGACAACGTCAATCTTTTCTCTGTTTATCATGATGTTGCTTATTGGTCCAATTGTGAGAGTTTTTCTTTTCTTTATGTTGAGGTGTAATCCAAGTGCTTCAAGTCCTCTTCATTTTCTGCAAGCAAGGTTGTATCATCTGTATATCGCAGGTTGTTAATGAATCTTCCTCCAATTCTGATGCTGTGTTTTTCTTCATATAGTCCAGCTTCTTGAATTATTTGCTCAGCATACAGATTGAAGAAGTGTGGTTAAAGGGTCCAACTGTGACACACACCTTTTCTGACTTTAAACTACACAGTATCCCCTTGTTCTGTTCCAAAGACTCTCTTTTGGTTTATGTGTCAGTTCCTCATGAGCACAATTAAGTGATCTGGAATTCCCATTCTTCCCAATGTTATCCATAATATGCTATGATCCACACAGTTGAATGCCTTTGCATAGTCAACAAAACACAGATAAACATCTTTCAGGTATTCTCTGTTTTCAGCCAAGATCCATCTGACATCAGCAATAGTATCCCTCGTTCCACGTCCTCTTTTGAATCCAGCTTGAATTTCCAGCAGTTCCTTGTCAATGTGCTGCTGCAGCCATTTTTGAATTATCTTCAGCAAAATTTTACTTGTGTGTGATATTAATGATATTGTTCAATAATTTTCACTTTCTGTTGGATCACCTTTATTTGGAATGGGCACAAATATAAATCTCTTCCAGTCAGTTGGCCAGATAGCTGTCTTCCAAATTTCTTGGCATAGATAAGCGAGCACCTCCAGCACTGTATCCGTCTGTTGAATCATCTCAATTGGTATTCCATCAATTCCTGGAGCCTTGTTTTTGCCAGTGTCTTCAGTGAGCCTTGGACTTCTTTCTTCAGTACCATCAGTTCTTGATCATATTATACTTCCTGAAATGGTTGAACGTTGACCAATTAGTGACTCTGTGTATTCTGTCCATCTTCTTTTGATGCTTCCTGTGTCCTCCAATATTTTCTGTAGAATCCTTCAAAATTGCAACCTGAGGCTTGAATTTTTTCTTCAGTTCTTTCAGCTTTAAGGATGTTGAGGGTGTTCTTCCCTTTTGGTTTTCTAACTCCAGGTCTTTGCACATTCCAAAATACTTTACTTTGTCTTCTCGAGCTGCCTTTTGAAATCTTCTGTTCAGCTCTTTTACTTCATCATTTCTTCCATTCGCTTTAGCTACTCTACTTTCAAGAGCAAGTTTCAGAATCTCTCCTGGCATCCATTTTGGTCTTTTCTTTCTTCCTAGTCTTTTTAATGACCTTTTGCTTTCTTCATGTATGATGTCCTTGATGTCATTCCACAATTCGTCTGGTCTTCGGTCATTAGTGTTCAGCGCGTCAAATCTATTCTTGAGATGGTCTCTAAATTCAGGTGGGATATACTTAAGGTCGTATTTTGGCTCTCGTGGGCTTGCTCTAATTTTCTTCAGCTTCAACTTGAACTTGCATATGAGTAATTGATGATCTGTTCTGTAGTCAGCCCCTGGCCTTGTTCTGAATGATGCTGAGCTTCTCCATCATCTCTTTCCACAGATGTAGTTGATTTGGTTCCTGTGTATTCTATCTGGCCAGGTCCATGTATATAGCAGCCGTTTATGTTGTTGAAAAAAAGGTGTTTACAATGAAGAAGTCATTGGTCTTGGAAAATTCTATCATGCGATCTCCATCATCATTTCTATCACGAAGGCCATATTTTGCACCTACTGATCCTTCTTTATTTCCAATTTTCACATTCCAATCACAAGCAATGCATCTTGATTGCATGTTTGATCAAATTTCAAACTGCAGAAGTTGGTAAAAATCTTCAATTTCTTCATCTTTGGCCTTAGTGGTTGGTGCGTAAATTTAAATAATAGCTGTATTAACTGGTTTTCCTTCTAGGCATATGGATATTATCTTATCACTGACAATTGTACTTCAGAATAGATCTCAAAATGTTCTTTTTGATAATGAATGCAATGAACGCCATTCCTCTTCAATTTGTCATTCCTGGCATAGTAGACCATATGATTGTCCAATTCAAAATGGCCAATACCAGTCCATTTCAGCTCACTAATGCCCACGATGTTGATCTTTATGTATTCCATTTCATTTTTGATGACTTCTAATTCTCCAAGAGTCATACTTCGTACATTCCACATTCCAATTATTAATGGATGTTTGCAGCTGTTTCTTCTCATTTTGAGTCAGGCCACATCAGCAAATGAAGGTCCCAAGAGCTTGACTCCATCCACGTCATTAAGGTCAACTCTACTTTGAGGAGGCAGGTCTACCCCAGTCTTATTTTGAGTGTCTTCCAATATGAGGGGCTCACCTTCCAGCATTATGTCAGACAATGTTCTGTTGCTGTTCATAAGGTTTTCACTGACTAATGTTTTCATAAGTAGACTGCCAGGTCCTTCTTCCTAGTCTGTCTTAGTCTGAAAGCTCAGCTGGAACCTGTCCACCATGGGTGAGCCTGCTGGTATTTGAAATACTGGTGGCATAGCTTTCAGCATCACAGTACCACGAAAGCCACCACAGTATGACAAACTGACAGACAAGTGGTGGGGCATTATACTATGCATATGTAATTTGTTGCTGTCTACTGATATAATGTTTTACCACTTCGAGTAAACTGTAGAAGTCTTACTTCCATGTAAGTCCTTTTACCCTCCCCACAAAGAGCCCTGGTGACACACTGGTTAAGCCCTCAGCTGCTGACCAAAAGATCAGTGGTTTGAACCCACCAGCTGCTCCTTGGGAGTCACTCCAAAGCAGTAAGTTGTGGCAGTTTGCTTCTGTAAAAATTATAGCCTTCGAAACACTATAGGGCAGTTCTACTCTGTCCTGTAGGGTCACTATGAATCGGAATTGACTCGATGGCAACTGGTTACCCTCCCTACTTTTAAAGTGTAAGGCATTTATATACTTCAAGTATCAGATGAGATGGTATTATAATTTTTGCTTTATCTAGCAAATATGATTTTTAAAACTCATGAGAAAATAGTCAATTATATTATCACCAGTTTTACTTCTTCTGAATTTCTTCCTTCCTTTATGAATCTTCAAACCTTTTCTGTTATCATTTCCTTTCTGTTCAGAGAACTTCCTTTAACCATTCTTTAAGGGTGCGCTTGCTAGCAATAAAATCTCTTATGTTTTCCTTCATCTGAGAATGTCTTGATTTCCTCTTCATTTCTGAAGGATTTTTGTGCCAGATATATAATTTGGACTTGACAGCTCTTTTCTTTCAGCACTTAAAAAATATTGTGCCACTTCCTTCTGGCCTCTCTGGTTCCTGAAGAGAAATCCCCCATCATTTGAATTGGTGTTCCCCTATAAGTAATGGCTTTTTATTATATGATTGCTTTCAAGATTTTTTCCTTTGTCTTAGTTTTCAAAAGGTTAATTATGATGTGTCTTGGCATGGATTTCTTTGGATTTATCCTGCTTGGGGTTCTCTCAAATTCTCGAATCTGTACGTTTATGTCTTTTGCCAAATTTGGAGATTTTTCGGGCATTATTTTTTTCAATACTTTTCAGCCTCACTCTCTCTTCTTCTTAGGGGCTTCCAATGATACAAATGCTGGATCTTTTGTTATTGTCCCACAGGTCCCTGAGTCCCCCCCCCCTTTTTTAAGTTGATTTTTCTCTCTGTTGTTCAGATTGAGTGAATTCTATTGATGTGTCCTCAAGTCCACTGATTCTATCTTCTCCTATTTTCTCTCTACCATTGAGCCCATCCAGTGAGTTATTTGGTTTCTGATATTGTACTTTTTAGTTCTACAATTTCAATTTTATTCTTTTTTATAACTTCTTTTCTTTGCTGAGATTATCTATTTTTTGAATTTGTTTCAAGAGAATTTATAGTTGCACGTTGAAGCATTTTTATGATGGCTGCTTTAAAATTCTCGTCAGAAAATTCCAAAATCTGAATCATCTTGAAGTTGACATCTGTTAATTGTCTTTACTCATTTATGTTGTGATTTTCCTGGTTCTTGGTGAAGAATTTTTTCATTGTATCCTAGACATTTTGCATATTATAGTATGAGACTTTGGATAGTATTCAATCTTATTTTTTAGTAAGCAGTCCCTCTGGGGATATGCATGCTCAGTTTCTGACTGGGCCCCACAGGCATGTCCCTGGAAAAGCAGAGCACTGGCTGACACCACCTTACTGCAGATGGATGGGGTAGAAGCAAGCAGCCCTCATGGTGCAGTGGTTAAGTGCTCAGCTGCTAACCAAAAGGTCAGAGGTTCGAACTCACCAGCCGCTCCTTGGGAGAAAGATGTGGCAGTCTGCTTCCATAAAGATTACAGTCTTGGAAATCCTATGGGGCAGTTCTACTTTCAGAATCAACTCTACGGCAATGGTTTTGGTTTGGTTTGGTTTGGGGTGGAAGTCCAGCCTCCCTTGGCTCCACTGACACCTTCCTAGGGAAAGTGTAGCACTACCTTGTTGCCTCTAAGTAGAGTGTAAGCTCAGCTCACCACTGGGCCCTGTTGGGGAGGGGGAAGCAGAATTGACTCACACTGCCTTTTTGCTACAAGGTAAGAGTGGAATCTCAGATCCTTCTGGGCTCTGCTGACACTTGGGCAAGGGAGGAGGAAGTAGAATGCCGACAAGCCCTGCCTCCCATTACTTCATTCCACTCATTGATGCCAGGTAGAGTGGACACTCAACTTCCCACTGGCCCATCTGACACCGGGTGGGGTGGGGGGAACCAGAGTGGAGACTAGCCCTGCCTCCCTCTGCCGCATTCAGTCTTGTTATTGCCAGGTGGGTTGGATGTTCAGCTCCCCATTGGTCTTCACTAACATCAGTGACTGGGGGAAAAGTGGAGTGCTGACTAGCCCTGACTTGCGCCACCTTGTTTGGTCTCATTATTGCAAAGTGGGTGAGGAGGTTCAGCTCCCCACTGGGTCCTGCTGACACTATATTACTTCTCTGGAAAGCTTTCTCCAGTCTCCTTGGTCAGAACTCATTCCAGAAACATTTCCTGAGCACCTACACAGTGCCAGGCACTGTGCTGAGCACTGAGTCTGAAATGTTGGTTAGGCACAGTCACTTTTCTATTTTGGTGTCCATCACTATCTGACATGTGTCATAGGTCAAACTCTTCCACTGAGTTCCGAGTCCAGTGCCTGGTCCAGAGTAAGCTCTCAGGGAGGTAGATGGATGGATGAATGTCAGAATGCTTCAGGGAAGGAAGGGAGACTATTGGCTCAGAGGTCACCTGGCAATGGGACGAGGTCATGCTGGGCAGTGGGCATCACCCAAACAGCTAGGCCTTTACTAAGCCCTGAGGTGGTGAGTTTGGGAGCTGCAGGGGGTCCAGAAGGCTGAAAGGCAGGACAGAGAGGGGCTGGCAGATGTGGAGGGCTTTGCAGGCAGTGCTTTGGAATTTTCTGGAGGCAGTGTGAAGTCCCCCAAAGTTTTGAGCAGGGAAGATAGTCAGATTGGTGCTTTGGAAAGATTGTTCTGTCTGTAGTGTGGAGGACAAATTGGAAGGCAGAGCCTGGAGGCAGAGGAGGTCCCCTGAGAGGAAGCCGTGGCAGGAGTCCAGGGGGAAGATGATGAGGATAAACCAGGGCAATGGAAGGAGACAGACCTGACAGCCGGTTGAGAGGCAGAATCAACAGACGGCTATTACTCCACAGACAGGCTTGACTGATGGTTCACGCGTACAGAGATGAGGGCTAGAATTTGTGATCAATAGGCTGTTCTTAACAACTGTGGAAGGTGTTCAACTCGCAGACCTGAATTGTAGGAAAGGACAATTAAATAGGCTCTCAAGGGCTATTAAGGGGCTTTATGAGGGGAATTTCTTGTTGTAAAAATCTGGCAGGTGCTGTATTGGGGGCTTTGGAAGAACACGTCTCATTCCTAAGACCCTGCTTGCCCCATTGCTCTCCAAAGGGAGGCTTGCTAGAACATAAAATACTGGGTGCTGTTCAGAAGTTGTCACGTGCTGTTGTCTGCAAAACCTGAGAACCCTACTAAATGAATAATTTATTTTATAAGGATCAGCACAAAGCTAGTTCCTATGAGGCAGAGGTTAATGTCCAACTTTTCCAAACTGTTGTACCACTCCATCATCTCCAACATCAACTACTCCCCCTCCCCTCTGTACTCTCCTTCCCATCTTTGGGTTCTGTAATTCACTGCAACATCTCACAGAACTCACAAACGATACTTACAATTAAGTGGTTTATTAGGGAAGTAATGGGGTTCAACTTGGGATCGGGATCAACTTGGAAATAACAGGAATAACAACTCAGGATGCAGTTCCTCGATCAGGACAGCTTCTTCTTGCCCTCTGTCGCAGCGTCCTGCTGGGGCCTTGTCGGGCAAGTGTTATACTTTTTAGCTCCATGGGTTGGCAAGCCCCACCATAGCCATCTTGTGCAGATCTCCTAATTCCCTCCATCTCACGCCACCATCTCTCCCTGACTTCCGTGTTACAACTCTTCTCTTTCTCTCTCCATGTCTCCCTTTAAGCATGAGGGTGGCAAAACTGACCAATCCCCTCATTAGGGTTCTATACACCTTATTTGCATGGTCCCACTCCTAAGGGTGCCATGCACCTTATTTACATTATTAGCAAGCTATCCAATCCCCTTGGCGGGCCACAAGCACCTCATTTGCATAGTCCCACTCAGTCATTCGGTGGGAGTTACAAAATTGTAGCAAAAAAGGTTATATAAAAGCGAACCATACCACCAAACCTACAACTGCATACTGCCCTGTGGCTTCAATGGTCACCTCCCAGGCACAAATTTGAGCTCAGAAATCCCAAAGAAGTGTTCTTCCTGCTCTCCCTCAGCACCCCTCATCTCAGCCCCTATCTGTGGCACTCACAGAGACTTCAACTAGCATGTGAAAAGGCAAAGATATTAAAAGCCATTGCAGACTTGAAACCATATTTTATTAGTTTCTGAAAAATTGGAGGTCAGTCATCCTACCTGTGGCCCAGAGGAGGGCAAGGTGGTCTCCTCACCAGTGGGCAGCACCCAGAGCCTGAGTAGGCTGGCCTTAGCTCCCATTTGCCGACATGGAATGATGAGCAAGGTAACCAGGCTGCCCTGAGAGCCACCTCAGGTGGCCTAGGTAGTGGGACATTTCATACTCTCCTCTTACTTGTGAATGGGTCCAGTTCACCCTGTGGTGAAAAGAAAAAATGGAAGTGTAAGGAGGAAAGACCCACTGTGTTTAGTCATCTCTATTAAAGTTATCACAAATGATTGCTATTTAAAATGATTGCAAGTTCCTTTACAAACAGCCTCTCTGTAGACCCTGGTCTCCTGGGAGCCCTTTCATCTAGAAAGCTAAGAAAGCACAGGACCATCAGAACGCTGAGCAAAGTAGTTTCTCCCCTTTCCCCCTCCCCCTAGCCCCTGGTAGCCACTAATAGACTTTGGTTTCTATGCATTTGTCTATTCTAGATATTTTATACAAATGAGATCATACAAGATTTGTCCTTTTGTGTCTGACTTCATTTAGCATAATATTTTTAAGGTTCATCCATATTGTAGTATATATGAGGGCTTCATTTCTCTTTCTGGCTGAGTAGTATTCCATTGTATGTATGAACCACATTTTGTTTATCCGTTCATCTGTTGATAGACATTTAGATTGTTTCCACCTTTTGGCTATTGTGAATAGTGCTACAATGAACATTGGTGTACAAGTCTCTATTTGAGTCCCTGCTTTCAGGAATAGCCAAGTATTTTGATACAGCATATAAAATGTCAAAAATTACACATGTTCCCCTATTCCGAGGGTCAGCGATATCACCAAAAGCTCTGGAAGATGAGCTCCTGGTGTGATTATTTTACACCTTTGTTGAAGTGTAATTGACATACTATACACTGTGCATATTTGAAGTGTGTAATTTGATCAGTTTGACCCTCATGGGGAAGTTTTGGGCGAGTGTAAATAAAGCAGGCACCATCTTTGGTGTACTAGTCTTTGTGTGGACATGTGCAAATGTATTCCTCTGTGGCTTTCAGGGGTTGTGTCTAGAAAGTGCCAGAAGAGAACGAGACCTGGGATCAGGAGACCTCTGTTCTAGGGCCAGCTCTGCCCCAGCCGTCGGGCTGTGAAGTATTTTATATGCTGTATCAAAACACTTTGCTGTACTCCTTGGGCCTCGGTTTCCACGTGAGCAGGACGTGGGGCTAGGACGAGGTGGTATCTCAGGGTCCGCCCAGCACTTAACCGAAAGGAGCGGAGCCCCATGCCTGACTCCAGGGCCTCACTCTAGTTTCTGAGTTGCAAAAGGGAGTTGGTGGCAGACATTCTCTATTAAACCTTTCACCTCAGAGCTGTGCAGTAACAGGACTTCCGGGAGTCTTTCCTGCCCTGGTGAAGTAGCTGCCTTTAAAAAACAAAAAAAAAAAACACTGCCTTCGAGTCAGTTCTGACTCCTAGAGACCCTAGAGGACAGAGTAGAACTGCTCCATAGGGTTTCCAAGGCTGTAATCTTTACGGAAGCAGACTGCCACATCTTTCTCCTGTGGAGCGGCTGGTGGGTTCAAACTGCCAACCTTTCAGTTCGCAACCGAGTGCTTAACTGCTGTGCCACCAGGGCTCCTATAGCTGCCTTAGCTGTTGGATTTGGTGTTATGGGGAGCACAAGCTAGACAAAATCTGAGTGTGGAAGTCCAGAAGGAAAGTCACGCTGCCCTGGGACCACCATCACCTAGCAGAAGCTTCTAAGGTGGGAATGACTGAAAACAAGTTCAGCCCAAACTGAACAACTCCGAACTCCAAACTGCAGCTTCAGTTCCTCGTTGTTGTTAGTTGCTGTAGAGTCAGCTCGGACTCATGGTGACCCCACGCACAACAGATCGAAGCGGTGTCTGGTCCTGCGCCATCCTCATGATCGTTGGTACGCTTGAGTCCACGGTTGCTGTCCCTGTGTCTTTTGAGTGTCTTCCAACCTAGGGGGCTCATCTTCCAGCACTCTATCAGACAATGTTCTGTTGTGATCCATAGGGTTTTTATCGGCTGATTTTCAGAAGTAGATTGCCAGGTCCTTCCCTCTAGTCTCTTCGTTAGTCTGGAAGCTCAGCTGACCTCGCTGGTATCTGAATACCGGTGGCGTAGCTTCCAGCATCGCAGCAACACACAAGTGGTGACAGTATGACAACCCGAGAGACGGATGGTCTGTTAAAGTCCAGGTGTCCCTGGGCTCAGGATTCTTTTCATGCTAATGTCAAGAGCAGGTGGGGCTCACAGGCCTTGAAAGACCTGCCCTGTTCATATTCTTCCATCAAGTTAGTAACGTATTCGTTGTAGAATTTCTCTGTGGCAAACATTGGCTGTGTTTGGGGGCCTTCATTTGGCCTCAAAATGAAGGGCTGGCTGTAGGCTTGGAGCCCCACCAAGGGGAGATGTTGGCAGAGGGGCTGACCACTCTGGAGTGACTCAGCACTGGGAGGGCAAGGCAGGGCCCTTTTTCCATCCGTGCAGCACTCCTACGATGCCCTACAAGAGTAATGGGGGGATCTGACTCAGCCTCTCCTGCCCTTCCCTATTCTCCTGCTTGCTTCGTTTTCATCTCTGCAAGCGTCTTCTCAGCCATTTCCCAAGAAGGACTGACTCACGGGTTCCAACCTGTGTCAGTGGGGAAAAATGCTGGAGTTCCCCGGCGACGCTGACAGGCCCTGGGCATCCTCTGTCCGACGGGGCCCAGGCAGCCTCCATAAACAAGCAGACCCGCATTCTGGAGCCAGGCACAGACCTCTCGGGAGAGCTCTCTACCTGCCATCCAAAGACTCATTACACCTGGCAGTGGGCGGGAGTCTGTGGATTCGAGAATCCCCGGGGTAGTGGTAGTACTTTTCTAGTCGAGGCTCTTCTCTCCAGCGGTGGGTTGTTCCTGAGCTCTCTGGGCAGGAGCCGACCCTCCAGCCTTTCCCCAGGGAAAGGGAAGGGAATCTGCCCTGGGTGCTGGGCAAGCACTCTCGAAAGCAAGAGTTCTGAACCTTTTGGGTGCCATGGCCCCCTTGGCTGGCTGGGGAAGCCTATGGCCCCCTTCTCAGAAAAACGCTTTTAAAGGCACAAAGTAAAATAATAGGATCACTATCGAAATCGTTGGTGCCAAAATACAGCCGCCAACATATTAACAAAGCCAATCTGTGATCTATTAATACATGTGCTTCTCAAGGCATTAAATAACCAGGTCTGGCAGCAGGTCTCATACCATTGTAATTTCAAGGTAGCATATTTGCAGTGTGAAATAAAAGTATCTGTGATTTCTCTTGGCAACAAAGTCTCAGGGTCTGTAAATACTACTGTGGTTCGCTGCCCACGTTCATAATGGAAGGAAATGCGAACTTGCAGTTAGAGGCTGGTGAAAACACAAACGGAATTTTTCCCCCATTCAGGTTTACAGACTCCCTGAATTCTACCCATAAACCCAGGTTAAGGGCCTCTGCTAAGGCAACATTGGAACCTGCTTGATTGGTTGGGATTTTTTTTTCCCGATTCCCCAGCTAAGTCAAACTGTTGTCTTTATAACTTATTCTTACGCTGTTTCCTTCTTACCACCGAGCACAGCCAGGAAACTTAGGTCTCGATGCTAGCTTCCCTCACCCCCGCCACATGACTGTGTGACTCTGTGACTTTGGACAAGTTGAGGAACCTCTCCGAACACCCATTTTTCCCTCTGTGAAATGGAGACAATAATAGTACTCACCTGCTAGAGTTGACATGCAGATTAAATGAGATAATGCTTGGAAAGCATCCTGGCTTTACTGCGCTAGCCCTTAATAAATGTTAGACATCCTTGACTGCTAATCAAAAGATTGGAGGCACCTCGGAAGAAAGACCTGGCAATCTACTTCTGAAAAAGCAGCCATTTTATGGAGCACAGTTCTACTCTGACACACATGGGCTCGCCATGAGTTGGGGTCAACTTGCCATCAACCGGTTTATAATAATTATTATTAGGGAAAGAGTTTAGAACTCAAAAGGCAGCATGCTCGTGCTGATCATTACAGCAATCTGCCTTATTCCTTTGTGCTTTGTCACTTTGCCATCTTTATGATTCCACAGTGGGACAGCGTAGGACACAGCACAGTGCACATGGGTGCACTGTAGTCAGCTCATGCGAGCTCTTGAAAGCTGATTGTTACATTTTCTGGAATTTTGCCCACTGATTGACATCATGTTGGTAGCTTGAAGTTGGCCATGGTGAGAGTATTTACACCACTCCAAGTCAAGGGCTGCAAATCAGAGATTTTCATCAGAGTGTTTCGTTGGAGAGCCAGTTGTGAAACATTTAGCAACACATCACTGGGAGACCGTGGGGGACGGGGAAGGGCTGTCTTTATGGAAATGATGAGGGGGAGTAACCTGTACTGTATCTGGGGAAAATGTGAAACGTCAGATGAGTTTGGGGGGAGAAAACCTCATATTCCGTGGCCCTAGTTAATTTCACTTGCTATCTACTGAGTCTGCCATTTACAAAGCTTTGGCCCAAGGAAAGGTTTTTCTTGATTAATGTTCTTGGTTCTTGATCATTACTTCCATTTTCGCTATCCTGAAAAAGGGCCTGTTTTCAGATAAGGAAAAAAATATCTCTGTTCTCTTTATCTGCAGAGTACAGTATAGTTCACTTAAAACCTAGTATTCTCTCTGTGCTAGGAACTTACACGTCAAGTTTTATCCGTAAGACTCCAGTGCATTTTCCCCAAAGTGTGTTGCAAAGGCAGCCAGTGGAAGGGCGAGTTGACTGATTATGCAGCACGGTTAGCATTACTTGCGTCCAAATGCTGGCTCAGCTGGCGTTTTCAGAACCCGTAAGTGGATGTTTATGTCTGCAAATGGAAGCGCCAAGGAGCCAGACTTGCAGGGCCGATGTAGAGGAGTCAGTCCTGGGGTGGTGCTTTACTCCAGCATTGGCTTCTCTGCTATCTTGCCCCAGTCTGTAAGAGCCACTCCTATATGCTGCTCCCACCTGTTAAATATGGTAGCAAATGAAGGAGGAAGGCAATATAATGGGGAGTGGCGAGCGAGAGAACAAAAAATTATGTGTAAGTGGGGTCCAGCCAAGGACAGCTGTGGATTGGTGAGCTCCATCAGTCCTGGCACAACTGGACAGCCTCTTCTGAGGGGATGCTGGAGGGGTGCTCACATGGGGAGGCCATGCCGCTAACCCCCCTCTGACCTTGACAAGCTCTGTGGGGAGTCTGGCACTTTCCCCCACTGGGGTTCCGTTTCTGTTTCTCCTGGATTGTATCGGCTTTTATGAAATAGGGTGCAATCAGTTTGATGTTTATCTGGCCGTTCTTTAAAAAAAGAAATCAGCTGGCTGATCCCTCTGGCTGGCTACCTAGCTGCAGGTAGACAGGCGAGTCTCACAGTCCAGACCACTTCAGACTCAGACTCACTCGGGGCTGGAGGAGAGAAGTGAGGGCTCAATTCCCAAGGCCAAGATTGCACTTGGGGGCCTGCCTGCCTGATCAGTTCTGGTCTCTCACTGGGGTGCTGGCCTTAGCTAAGTACTTAATGTCTGCAAACGGCTTTGAAGACAGACACAAAGCGCTCCTCCATTTTTGAGAGAGTGGCCGGTTGAGCTGCCTCTCCACAGAACGCAGCCTCTCAGAGGCAAGCTAAAAGGCATCCTCCATTTGTGTATATTTATGCCTGTGGCCATCTCAAATTGCTCCTGTCAAAATGTACCTATTTTCCAAAATGTCTTTTTTAAATGTAAGCTTCACATTTAGGAGTCGGGGCAGAGAAATGAACTTTTTATCAAGTAGGCCAGAGAGAAATGGACTCCTGTAATTGACACAGAAATGGTCTGTGGGATTTGCTGTCAGCAACTGAGACCGACCTTGTTGAACCCGGCCCGTAGTGAACCCAAGCCTCAGAACTGGGAGTGGCCCTTCCCCTTTTGTTTGGCCCTGATGGGAGAGGAACTTCCTGGGGCGCGCAGAGCCTGGGCCCACCTGGTATTGTTTTCCATCCTGCCCTCTCCCCTCTCCACATCCCGGAGAGGAGACTGAGGCCCAGAAGGGGCCGGGCTGGCCGAAGGCCCCACAGCCAGGCAACTGCAAGGCCTCTGGGGGCCTGGGCTCCTGTCTCCGATCCTGGGAGCATGTCTGACGCCTGCTGAGGTCTCCTTTGCACCGTGCTCTCACCTGGCTGCATTTACACCAGGCAGTAAGTCTTGAATGTCAGCACCCTTTGGGGGAAAACATTACCACTAGCTAACACGTTACCAACATTGGCGAAAAGTTACCGAAAACAATCTGGTCCCAACCCAGAAACCCTCTCCACAAAAATAGAAGAGAAAGAAAAGTTTTCTTCTGGAATAAGCATTAAACCAGAATTTGACGACTCACAAGCGATCCGCTAAAGAGACTGCAGACAGACAGGAATGGACCCTTTACATAGCTAATGGATACAGCCCATTACATTCAAGTTTTCAAGTTAGAATTGCTAATTTCCTAATATCTCTGTGGCAGGATACCTGAAGTTATGCTAATCTCCCTCCCGGAAGCTGGAGGGTAGGGATGCGAGCTTCCTTAATGATCACATTTCAAATGAGATGGCTCCTAGGTCCTTGAGGAAACATCCTTTTGACATACTTTTCAAAGAGACAGAGAAAGAATTTACAATGACAATTATGTAAAGTGAATTCTGAAAGAACAGGGAGAAGCGGAGCCCTTTCCCTGATTTTCAACAGAGAGAATTGAAGCCTCTTATGTTCAATTTGTATTTGTGCTTACCCCACATGTCAGGGACTGCTGTAAGCCCTTGACAGATATCATGCATTTGATCTTCACCATAACCCTACGGGGCAGGTGTTGTTATTTTCATCATTTCCATTTTACATATGAAGAAACTGATGCACAGAGAAGTTGAGTAACTTTCTCAAAACCACACAGCCAATCAGTGGCAGAACTAGGATTCAAACCCAGGCCATGCTTTAACCACTTAGCTACACTGCCTCTCAGGATGGCACGGAGTCAAAAGCCTCTCCTGAGGATCCAAACCCCACCAAATTCAAGGAAGTCCCAATAGCCAGGCCAGGGTCCACTCAAGGGTCTTCCCTACCAAAGGAAGAATTCAGAGGCAGCCACTTGCTAGCTGGATATCACCAGGCCTGGCCCCTGCCCCAATCCCCTTCCTCAGCCAAAGTGCCCTCCTCTGGAATAGGAACCCAGCCCGTTTGCTTCACAGAATGGTGTGAGGCCCCTAGAGGCAGGCCAGATCCTGCCATCTCCCAGCAAGATTATCAGCACTGATCACCCACTTTCCCTGGCTTCTGAGCTGCAACAGCAGGCTTTGCAGTGACTGAGAGATGGTTGCCTTGTTGGGCAAGCTGGCTGGGTACCACTGCCTGTGGAAGCTTTGAGGCCCTTCTCAGGCTTTGCCACGCATGCTGCTTCTTGGATGAGGCCTCCAAACCACCTGGAGAAGCTCTCGCCACGGCCACTGGGAAGAATGTAGGAGGTGTGTACAAGGGGACCAGAGGCCGCCAAGAGGCTGTGAGTCATGTGTCTGGGATACAGTCGCCATATCCCACACTGCCCCAATCTCAAGATTGCCCTACGCGAAAGGGGGAGGGATTGCTTAAGGGGTACTGAGCTTCTCTTAAGAGTGATGAAAACATTGGAAATGGACAGTAGTGGTGGTTGCACAGCATGGTGAACATAATTAATGTCACTGAATTATACATATAAAATGATCGAAGTGGCAAATTTTTGTCATATTTATTTTACCACAATTTTTTTTAAAAAAGTAAATAATAATAAGAATTCCCCTACGAACTGTCAGGAGCTGTCATAGCCCCGGGGACAGAATCTGCACCCATGGAAGGGAAAAGCAGGCATACTCCCAGTAAGTTGAACCCACTTGATTTAACTGGCCTGTTTGCTTTGCAAATCACATTATTTTCCATCAAATTTAAGGAATAAAAAATTCAGTAATTAAAACCACATGGTCTAGAACCATGTTAAAAGTCAAGGGCTGCGAAGGGTCCTACAAAATGTGCTAAAGGTAAAAATACTGTTAGTGTGGTGATGATACAGATTTTCATAGAAGGAAACATGCTCAAACACTCCTTGGGATTATTAATGGGGGAACAACATTTGAAGTTCTCCCCAATTCTCCTTGTGTTGTTCCATCACCCCTCACCTTCCAGGCGTTTCCTAACTCTCAACAATTGACATAGATTGAGTAGCTACCCACTGCTCCCCACAAATTCACCTTTCCAGCTCCCTTGTCAGGCTCATCCCCTCCTGCATCCTCATGATGGATCCTCCCTCCCCTACTTGGCCAGTTCTCTGCAAGGCTGCAAACTTTTGTGTTCCTCTAGCCAAAGTCCATAACAAATCCATGGGTTGAGCTTGAGAGCCAACATGATGTACGATTGAACAAGAGGAAGAATTGGCTAGAGGAACACAAAAGGTTGCAGACTGGTGGAGCTGTGACAACTTCCCCTCAAAGTGGATTTCACAGCCATCTTTCATTCACATTCTCTCTCTCTGTGTATGTCTTTCTTTTTCTCTCGTAAATGACCTGTATAGGTATGTTTTAAAATTAAGGTCAATAACATTAATTTTATTCCAATCTCAACACTCCCTTAGACACCTGAGGTGTCACAAAATCCAACTTTGGAATTTTTGTGATGTTCTCTTGCTGGTATGTATATTTTGAGTTACTATGGGTGATCAGGTCACCTTTCCTGCTTACTCAAGGATCTTAGTAAATCATCTGAGATGTCTTTTTGTTCACCAACCACTCAGTTGTCCCTACTTGGCTTCCCCTCCACAGTATTTCTTGGATTCCTCTCTTCTGCATAAGCATGATATGGTTCTTGTTTTAGAAAATACAGTGATTGAGGCTCAGCCATCAGTGAAATTCATAATATGCCTACCCTGGATCTGTATGAGTTTGTTGCGGAGGTGCAGCTACCCATGTTACCCAGAAGCACTGTTTTGAAAACAGAAGACTGAGTCAAGAAGGTGAAGAGAGGCATGAGATGGGGGAGAAGAGAAGAAACCTATTGCATTAGCAAGAAATTATCAGCATAAGGCTCATCATGCCAAGAGGAGGACTTGGAACCTTCTGGAGAGGCAGCAGCAGAGGATGGAAGTAGCTGAGACATATCACAATCAGAGTCATGGGGTGGAGAGCAGGGGGCGTAGGTGCCTCAGAAAGAGAGGAGACGGCAACACCACACTGCTGGAGTTCCTGGATACTGAAGAGACTTGTCCCACAGAAGAAGAAAGCCTTTGGAGAAAAGCCTCAAGCTTCTTCATAGAAGGGAATGATCTTTAACTTGAAAGTGGTAGAATGGTTGGTGATGCTGTTCAGCTGATGCCGTTGAAGATCGTGATGGATGAAGTGATGGAGAGAGGGCTGTTGTCAATGATCAGATAGTTAGGGCCAGAGCAAATGACAAGGCAGGACACTCAGGGAGAGCACTTGCCAACAAGACCATGAACCATTATCATGGAGTGCTAAGGAATCACACAGAGCTTCGAAAAACAAGACTGGAGATGAGCACGTACTTCCAAATTCCCAGAAGGGAAATTCCTTAAACTAGATACCTCATGTTGCTGAAGTCAGCTGGATGTGGCTCCCCAGAAAAATTCTAGGATATACTATTAGAGGACTAGTTAGTTGAGTGCTTAGAAAAGGAAACCAGTAATGGATCACAACTACCAAAGCCTCCACCAGACTGAGTCCAGCACAACTAGATGGTGCCCGGCTACCACCACTGACTGCTCTGACGGGGATCACAACAGACAGTCCCGGACAGAGCTGGAGAAAAATGTAGAACAAAATTCTAACTCACAAAAAACAGACCAGATTTACTGGTCTGACAGAGACTGGAGGAACCCCGAGAGTATGACCCCCGGACACCCTTTTAGCTCAGTAATGAAGTCACTCCTGAGGTTCACCCTTCAGCCAAAGATTGAACAGGCCCATAAAACAAAATGAGACTAATGGGGCACACCAGCCCAAGGACAAAGATGAGAAGACAGGAGGGGACAGGAAAGCTGGTAATGGGGAGCCCAAGGGGGGAGAGTGTTGACATGTCATGGCGTTGGCAACCAATGTTACAAAACAAATGTGTATTAATTATTTAATGAGAAACTAATTTGCCCTGTAAACCCTCATCTAAAGCACAATGAAAAAAAGGAAAATCAAGAGGGGAAAAAAAAAAAAAAAAAAGAAGCCAGTAAAAATTGGGACTAAAAGAAAAGCAAAAGGAGAAGGAATCCCTCGAAGCCACTACAAGCTTGTCAGGAGTAGCTTGTTGTGTCAGAATGGCCTCATTTTCTGTCAGAAAAAGTCACTAGGCAGGTAGGTCAGAGGAAAGCAGGCGTGCGCTTTTGGACCTCAGCAAAGCATTTGGCAGCATCTATTGTGAAATCCTTGCTTCCAGCTAGATGCCGCCCCGCTATGTGATTGTGTCATGAATTAAAGAACCTGGCTCGTTCTGCTTCTCAATGATCTGGATGAGGATGAAGAAGTGACTCTTAACCAGATCTTCCCATGACATAATGCCAGAAGGTGATGAATTCTCCGTAGCATGACATTAGGATCCAAGTTCTTGATGAGCTCAAGATTGTCACAGGAAATTAAACAGGAATAAATGGCAGGTCCCACATTTGAGTCTTGAAACCATCTGCCCATGCGTGCCCAAGGATGGAGGAGATGCGGCTTGAGAAAAACCTAGAGGCTTTTAGCTGGCAGTGAGTATGATTCAGCAGTGAGCTGAGCCTGCCAACAGCATCACCATCTTTTCAGGCTGCCCTGTGAGCAGTGACGTGTTCAATGTGAAGTTGCTGCTGTGGCCACCTCTGAAGCACAGTGTCCACTTCATGTCAAGCAATATAGCCAAGGGGGGCATCCAGGGTGGTGAAGGACCAGGGCAATGAGGAAGTTCAAACTCACATGCATGCAGCCAGTGACCTCCCCAAGCTGGAACTTGAACCCCAGGTTTCTGGTTCCAAGTTCAGAGCTTTTCAGGGAACGCCTGTCCAAGACTCTGCTGGCAGCATAATAATCCGCTCCATACCAAATACCAAGCCTTGGATTCATTTTATTCTGATTCTTCTGAGTATATTGGCAACTGCTTTGAGAAATGGAAAACATTTTAGTGGAAAGCAGAGACCCTAGCGGCCTTTATAGACGTAGGGGGTAGAATCCTCTAACTTCCACTGCCCAAGAGAAACACAGCAGAAATACTCCCTCATGAAAAGCAATTTCTTAAATGAATATGAAATGAATTTTATAAACCACCAGAGGTTTCTGAAGCATTTTAAAGGGTAAGACTTAGTGAAATAATACCATTTGGATGCACCTAGGTTATAGAGCTAACAGGACTTTACTGTACCTTAACTTTACTACATACATAATGAAATGTTTGTCTTTTCTTATACCCTCTCTACAATGCCCTCATGCTTGCCTTGTATAAGCAAAAAAGAGCAGGGATGAGTATTGGAATCAGCATGACACAGGCAAGTTGGTTGGATGAATCAAGGGATGGCTGATTGCATGAATGAACTGCAAAGTCTTGGTCCAGAAGTATTTTTTTGGAGTGCTTCCGAAGTCCTCAGCAGCTATGTGCACAGTTGAGGAAGTGTAATGGATGACACCCCATTGAAGAGCCTCTAGCCCTGTGGACCTGCAATGTGTCATAGCAATATGCCTTTCAAGCTCTAGCTGTTTTAATCCTTAAACCTCAGAAATATATGTTTTTCTTTGACCCCAAAATGTAGTTAAATATTTATCCTTGAAGTAGTTCGAGCAAGAAGGACTATTGAAGTGGTGGAGGTGGATTTGGATTTCGAAGAAATCCATCCAGAAGAAATAAATACAATGGACAAAGTTGAGTTCTGGAAAAATTAAAACTGCCTGCTTTCTGGTTGGCCTCAGGTGAACAGAGCTGACTGAACAGAATGGAATAAGCCCAAAACAGGACACTGGTCTTTTTCCTGAAACCTCCTCTTACTGGTGAACTAGCGCCCTGTCCATGTGGCCTCCACAGTTATAAGCTTCAGCCAAGCCATGTTTTTCTTCTGACTCAAGGCAAAATTTTGATCAAGAAAAGATGTCTTATTTGCCCCAGTATTTGCAATTGGGCTTATGGGATGGAATAGTTTTGAGCTGTGGGTCAAGTGATAGTTGGGACTTGGCAGGTTCTTCTTTGCCCGAGGTAGAGCACAGAAATGGAGCTTCATGCCTGATGAGTAAGCAACCTAGGCACAGGGCAGGCAAGAGCAATCTACTCGAATAGTTTTAACTGTGGAAATCGACTCTGGCTATCTACCAGGGTAGCCTACCAAAAGTCTTCATGTCAAGTTTCCCCTTCAAGCTCCTTTAGAAACCAGAAGCTGACTGTCTGCACAACATTTATCCTGTCTGTTTATCATGCCCTGAAGCTGAATGGCTATCTATTAAATCACATTCATCTTAATGCCTGCTTATATATGTGTTGTCGACTATGTTCTCAAAGGGAAGTGTCTGGGACCATTTCCGAAATGCACAGCAATTTCCCTGCTTTCTTTGGAAACCAGAGCCATTGTTGCCAACTCACAATAGAGAACTGTCTTGAAAATTAGATTGTTTGATGGTAGCAGCCTTGACTATTTTCTTTCATTTGTGAAATAATACCTAAAATATTTGCAAAGAAGCATTTCCAAGAATGGAGAGAATTTCTTTAGTCACAGTAAGCCCTGAAATCACATTTTCCTCCTGTCAGATGTGATTTCGCATTAAGACTCTAAGTGCAATACTAGGTTTTTTTTTTCCCCTCTAATTCTAAATCCATCTAAAGAGTGGGATGTATTAGGGAAGACAGCTTAAACATGAACTCTTGACAAATCTTTTCTTGCCTAATAATAGACTTTTTTTTTTTTAATGGCTGTTCTATTTCTTTTAACTCACTGCTCTTTTTGGCCACTTGTTGAGTACCTTTCTGTCCTCCCCACCCCCTCCCTAGGTAGCTGTTTTTTTGTTTTTGTTTCTTTTTCATGAGACTTACCACCCTATGGCTGGGGACAGAAAGCTGGACCATGGATACAGACCTCTGGGGACAGTTGCTCGCCGTGCCCCGTAACAACTGTCTATATCTCTCTCTTAGCTGTGGCCTTGTTTCCTCCCACTTGCTTTGTAGAGCTCTTTGGCCTTTGAGGTTAATGAAGAATTCTTGCTTATTGTCCTAACTAATGATCCAGCCTCTGATTTCCCAGACTGCTTTGCTTAGAATCTGGGAGTGGAGGATGGGATTTGGCTTTAGTTTAGAAAGAGGAGACCCCAAACTCCACGCAGCCCCACCAGGAATCTGGAACCAGTTAAGGTTTTCTCTAGTTGCCACTGAGAGGAAGTACACCCTGGCTGGGGACTCACCATAGGTGGATGACCAGACTGGGGAGCCAGTCACCGACCCAGAGGCACTGCCAGCTGGCAGGCTTCTTGGAGTCCTCCAGGCCAAGCTTGTTAGTATATTGCGAGAAAGTGAAACTCAAGAGAGGCAAAGTGACCCACCCCGTTGCCTTGGCAGAGAAATACTGAACCTCAATGGTCCAGGTGCTTCTTTGAGGAGAGGCGGGTTCCCTGGGCTGGCCAGGAGGCAGCCTCGGGGATTTATTAGGCTGCTTCTGCCCTGTACCTTTCAGAAGTTGGACCTGAGGGAATATTAGCTGGAGTGTCTGTCTTCAGTGCAGCCTGCTGGGATCCCGTCCTGGTTCGGGATTCAATGAACCTGACTTCTAGTGTCAGCTCTCCTCGTCCATCACTAGCCATGGGATCCTGGCTGAGTCCCTGCCTCGCTCTGTGCCTCGGTTTCCCTATCTGAACAAGAAGGGGACTGGACCTTGTCAGGTCTAGTTCGTCCTCCCACTGTGAAGATTCTAGGACTCTAGCCAAGCTTTACTGTAAAGGAGGGGGTGGGACAAGAAGAGATGGCTTCCTTCTGCTGCTGTCCCACTGGCTGCGTTTCCTTCATTGCCCAGAGGCCACCCTCCCCCTGCGCCTCCCCTGCATACAGCACCACTCCCTCCTCCTTTGACCCTGTGAGGGGAGAAAAGCAAGGGATAGTGGCACCATTTTGCAGTTGAAGAGCCCTAGGCTCAAGAAGGTCAAGTGACTTATTTGAGGTGGTGGGGGAGCCCCACGTTTGGTCCAGTCTTCATAGATCACCTTTCTGGACCCACTAGGGCTTGCTCTGCTGGAAGGTGTTTACAAACTGCTTCTACACTCTTAAGCTCTTGCCTGCTGATGTTGCCACAGAACCAAAAAAAATTCCCATGGTCCTCCTTCTAGCCCAGTATTTCCAGTTATCCTCATATAGTAAGTCTTGGGGCAGCATTGCTTTGAAAATCATTTGGGGGGGGATTTTTCTTTATTTATTTAGCCTTTGGGGCCACAGCTGAGAGTAGCTCGTTGTTGTTGTTGTTAGTTGCCGTAAAGTTGATTCCGACTCATGGTGACCCCATGTGTGCAGAGCAGAACTGCTCCATAGGGTTTTCAAGGCTGTGACCTTTCGCAAGCAGATCACCAGACCTATCTTCCGAGGTGGGTTTGAATCCCCAACATTTTGGCTAGTAGTTGAGCACTTAACCATTTGCACCACTCAGTCCGTAGGGGCAGGAAGGGAGGAAACCAGCTGCCTTTCCTGTTCACCTTGCTGGTCAGCTATGGAGCAACTTGAGGGACAATTGAATAGTCAGCCCAATTTGGCAGAAAGGTAGAGGGACCAGGTGTCCACTATTACTGATGGGAATGACCCCAAGTTTAAAGAAGGAGCTCTTTCCCCTCAGGGCCTCTAGTGCTCCACTGCTTCCCAAGGGTGTGTGTGTGTGTGTGTGTGTGTGTGCGTGCATGCATGCACACACCAACATCTGAGCAGGATGGTCTGGCCCTGCAGAGTACACCTAAACAGCCTCCCAGCACTCTCCAACACAACCTAATCGGCTGGGGAAAGCTTAGAGGAACTAAGCTTGAGGGCATTTAGCACAAGCTTTGCAACCTAAGTGTTGTCTGAACATGGAAAAGCCAGCAAGTTAGCAGGCTCAGCCCTCTGGTTTGGACTGGTGACAATTTGCATCAACTAATTTTTATTTTGCCACTGGAAATCCAAGGGCTCTTTCAATTCCCCAAATGTATATGATGTTCATGGCATAGGAAAGAATGATGCTACACAAGTCTAGTAAGAAATGGGATCTTAGAAAAACTCGGCCTCGCATTACCTCCCAGGATAGCTCTGCTGCTGTCGATCACGTGACCAGACCAGCATTGTCATCACTGCTGCAAGGTTGGCTTGGTCTTCCCTCATTTCTTGGTGTCCCCAAGTTCCAGAAAACTTTGTACTCTGCTTGCCATGATGGCGGCCACTCGTGCAGTTCAATTTTAAAGTAAAATAAGTTTTCAGGGCATGGCCAGCTTGAAAAACAGTTGGCTCTCTGTTGACTTGTTGGTTCATCCAAGTCTTGGCTCCTTGAAGCCAAATTCAGCCGTCCGACCCACTGTATGGAGACTGGAAATGTACCAACCAACAAGTCAACAGAGAGCTAACCCAGGTGTGTGTGGTAGGGGGTGTGAATTTTTTACCTCTATGACATAAAGATATCTTCAAACCAATAGTGGAGAAATTGGGGTGTTCCAGGGGAGCAGCTGCAGTGGACCAACGAGAGCTTGAAATATTTTTGCACCAACTTTGTAAGTTGTTTATTGATTACGTGGGCCACTGGGGAAAGGTCACCGGCACTGCTGTGTCCGAAGATAAAGAGGAAGAAAAGGCCTGTTGGTGTCCCATTGCAAAAAGAGCCAGTCTTGCTAAGAGTAGAGGATATAAACTTTCTTTTTCTTCAAAGTCTTAAAAAGTGTTGCTTAACCCTTTCCTAAAAGGACCATCTTTCTAAAACCCCAGGTTAGATTAAGGAGTGATAACAATTTGAGCTTTACAAATAAAACAAAAAAATAGCTTTATTAGGGTACAATTCACGTATCGTAAAATCCACCCATTTAAACTATTCAACTCAGTGGGTTTTAGTGTATTCAGAGTTGTGCAACTATCACCACAATTAGTTCTAGAACATTTTCATCACCCCAAAATAAAAGCCCATACCCATTAAGCAGGTACTCCTCATCCTCCCCAATCCTAAACACTGAAATTCTACTTTCCATCCCTATAGATTTCCCTGTTCTGGACATTTCGTCTGTATGGAATCTTATATGTGGTCTTATGTGAGTGGCTTCTTTCACTTAGTATCATGTTTTCAAGGTTCATGCGCATTGCAGCACGTATCAGTGTTTTACTCCTTTTATGGCTGCGTAACTTTCCATCGTGTTGATAGACCGCATTTTGTTTACCCATTCATCATGCCCTGATGGACGTTTGAGTTGTTTCCACTTGTTGGCTATTGTGAATAATGCTGTTGTGAACGTTCGTGTACAAGTTTTTGTAGACATGCGTTTTCAGTTCTCTTGGGTATGTGCTTAGGAGTGGAATTGCTGCGTCATATGCTTAACATTATGCGTAACATTTTGAGGAACCGTCAAATAGTTTTCCACAGCAGCTGCACCATTTTACATTCCCACCAGCAATGTTGGAAGGTTCCAGTTTCTCCACATCAATTTGGGCTTTTTAATGTCAACTTTTAAAAAGTAAATGTGATGTTTTAGAATGCTGATATATTTATTGGCACAAGGCTATAATGATATGCCTTACAGTTCTTATGTCGTGTCAAAACAATCCTTTGTAATGCACAGAAATATTGTGTTCACAGAAACGACGTGTTCATGTTTCTAAGCTCCAGACTGATAAGGGGCCTAGTCCAGCCCTCCACCCCAACTTGAATCCTATTGAGTCCTATTCATCCGTCCACTGGTCTATCCATTCTTTCAGCAGATAGTTCCTGAGCACCTACTGTGTGCTCTGAACACACCAGGGCACAGGGGCTATGGCCACAAATGATGCATGCTTCCTGCTCCACAGAGCTTACAGTCTAGAAAACCAGTTGCTGTCGAGTCAACTCAAACTCATGGCAACCCCGTGTGCGTCAGAGTACAACTGTGTTCCATAGGGTTCTCAGTGGCTGATTTTTTAGTAGATCTACAGGCCTTTTTTCCGAGGTGCCCCTGGGTGTACTCAAACCTCCAACCTTTTGGTTAGCAGCTAATTATGTTAACCACTGAGTGACTCCTTACAGTCTAGAGGGTGAGACAAATGCTAGGCAGGTACTTCCCGCTGAGAAGGATGGAGTCACACAGAGGGAGGGTGTGTACAGGGGACTCTTCATCTCTTCCTTGCAGGGTTGTTGGCGAGAGCCAGTGCAATGCTGCATGTCAATCACCCAGCCTGGTACCTCGCTTGGGACAGGCATCCAATGGTAACTGTTATGTTGCTGCATACAACTTTGCATTTCACAGTTGAGGAAACTGAGTCTTAAAGGTTAAGTGACTTTCCCAGAGCCCTACAACTCATAACTGAGAAGCTAGCCTTCCTGCTTCAGGCCCAGCTCCCTGAGCTCCAAAGCACTGACTCGACTGACATCTAGCAGCCCAGGTTTCTTAACCCTTGACCTGCCCCTCTCCAGCCTGGGCCCTTTCTGCTTCTGCTGGACCAGGACATCCTACTCAACTCATGGCCTAGCCTAACACCAAGATTGTTAGTGGGAGAGAGTGATTAGCAAGTTAGCCAGTAAGAAATGAAGGTTTTGCTTCTATGTGGGGCATCAGGCCAGTCCCTTTTAGAGCAGGGTGATGGGCTATAATAGAGCCCCCGGTGACCCTGACTGGTGACAGTGCCTATTCCCTGGCAGCAGCCCCACTCTCCTTCCCGTCGTCCAGGCTGGAAGTCTGGAAGGCAGAGTGTGCCTTCCTCCTGCTCCGCGTGCAGCTGGCCAATGAGGTGTTTCTCATTGCTTGCTCTCCATTCTCACCTGGCCCCACCACCAAAGTTTTGTCTACAAACGTTTGCAAGCATCTGCCACGAGCCAAGCACCGTGTGGGGTGCTCTGGTTCAGAGCTACTCAAGGCATGATGACCCCTGACCTCAGACTAGTGGAGAGGTCAGCATAATGAGTCCCGAGCTGAGTGTTTGCTCCGTGCTGAGTGCCGAGGACTGCCCTGGGCTTGGATCGCCCAGCTCTTAGTCACCTCAGTGAGAGATGATCCTTCGCCATGGAGGACTTTGCAAGGCCAGAAGCTCAGAGTGGCCGGTGAGTGCTCTCTGCTGTGGACATGGACCAGTCTTCACGGGCATTGTGCCTTTCCTGCCGAAACGGGCAGCTATACGGGTTTGCAGACAGATTTGCATTATTTTGCCATTCCTCCTTATCTCCACCCTAGTAGGCGTGTTCCAGTCCTCTGCAAGAACATCTGAAACCATGAGGTCTCTGGACTTTTCTTCCTCTGGGGGCTAAACTGCACCCTTGAAAAATGAGGACTGTGCGAACTAATATTTTCTACCCTAACCAAGAATCTGCCCGAGAATCCGGAGGTCTAGGGTGGACCTGTTGGCCTCAGAGCTTTCCTCCGAAATGCCTGAACTGCACCCATCTCCCATCTTCACACTGTCCAGGGAGCACAGGGGAAGAAGCTTCTAGGTGAAGGACAGACACAGGCAAGTTGGACAACTTACCTCGAGTCACTGAGGGTGTAGCTGGGAAGTAGGCAGCGTGCCTCTTCACCTTGCAGCCTTCCTTCATTTTCCCTCTAATTTGGGGGAGAGGTTCAGGGATCCCTTTGAGTTCTTCAAAAAGATTGCAGTCCTTCAGGGCTGCTCCATCAGTATCGGGGTCCCCTTCCTTTCTCACCAGGTGCCTTTCCTTTGTTTTCATGTGTCCTTCCCCTGTCATGCTCAGAGCCAGGTGACAGCAATGTAGAGCTGGCCCCCACAGCACTTCGAGATGGGCATCAGGGATCCATCAGAGACCACTGGTCTAGCAAGCAAAAGGCCCGAATAACTCTAGAGTTCCTGGGTCCACTTTGTTCTGCTCTTCTGGGTGTGGCTGGCTAGGGCCTCCCAGGTGTGTGCTTAGGGCCTGCGGGGGGAAGGGAGACTACCCACCTGAGGTATGAGTACTGCCCTGACGCACAAGCTACAAAGCCACAGTAACGCATCTCCCTGGAGCATCGATTTTACTTGAGGAAGGGGCATTTTCTTTCCAGATTAAAGCAAACATGGACATTGTACAGAATAAAAAGCTGAATCCACATGGATTTATTAGGCTGAAATCCAACGTACTTATGGGAGATGGCTTTGGGGTTCATCTTCAGCCCCAGGGGGTGCTTGGGTGAGAAACTTTGCAGAGGGTGGGTGTCTTCTTAGGGTGGCATACTCCTCCTGGACAAGGGTTTATGAAACTTGCGGGGGAGGGGGGAGCCCTAGCCAGGTCCTTGGGACCAAGAGGTGGCTCATCCCTGCTGTGGACAGAAAGGTCTTGCCCATAGGCTATTTTCCAGGCCTGGATTCATCTAGAAGGAAAGAGGAAACAAGACCCTGTCCAGATGCCGGTGTGCTCAGGTTGTGAGACCCTTTTTGACTTGGACCAAACCGAGTCAATTTCCAGGTGGTGCTCCCTCACTGGCATCCCTTTTGCAGCCCCTACTCCCCAGCCCTGGGCCCAGCCAGGACCCAAGCACCATGGTGACTCTGGCCGTGGGGGAGCAGGCTGCGGCTCCAGACCAGAGAATCGGGCCTTTGTTCAGGAAGTCCCGGCCACTGCCCCGACCTGTCCCCTCTACGTTGGCTGCTAGAGGCCACTGAGAGGCAGGACAAAAAAATCAATGCAGAAGAGTCTTTAAAAGGAAAAGCACTTTTTTTTTTTTGGTCTTTTTTCATTAGGGTTGAATGGGCAGCTTGTTTGATGTCGATGGGTTTTGTGTTGCCAGCCCTGAAATGAGATCTGGGCCTCCTTCCCCCACACAGACGGGAGATGCTGGGCCTGCCTGGGCCAGGGAGTCAGTAATGGCCTCAGCGGCATCTGAGGTCTCTTTTTCATTTGAGTGCACTGTATATTATATGCCCTTTCGCCCCCATCGGGGTGTCTCTAGACCCTAGTACTTGAATGAGGTCACAGCCGAGTCCTCAGGCTTGGAACTTAAAACACCCAAGAAATATTTGGAAGGGAATCGTTTTTTAAAAATAAAAATGTCTGTAAATTACTTGAAAACAGAATGCTACTTAGGAAATGTCCCCAGAAGCAATAAGAGGTATCAGTGTCCCCCTGGATCTGGACACTGAAAACTTTGTTGAATAGCACTAACTTATTTTGAAATAATTCTAGATTCACAGGGAGTTGCAAATACAATACAGAGAGGTCCCCTGTACCCTTCACCCAGCTTCCCCCAATGGTTACATGTTACGTAACAACAGTACAAATCAAAACCAGGAAATTGGCATTGGTACAGCTTTTTATGTGGGCATAAATTTTCATTTCTCTGGGATATATGCCCCTGAGTGCAATAGTTGGGTCACGTGGTAGTTGCATGTTTAATTTGCTTGTTTAATTTTATTGTGATAAAATATATATACGAAAATTTGTCATGTTAACCATTTTTAAGCGTACAGTTCAGTGACATTAATTACATTCACCATGTTGTGCAACCATCACCACAACCTGTTTCCAAAGGTTTTCATCACCCCAAACAGAAACTCAGTACCCCTTAAGCAGTAACTCCTCATTCCCTTTCACCCACCCCTGGTAACCACTAATAAACTTTGGTCTCTATGCATTTGACTATTCTAGAGATTTCATATAAGTGGGATCATACAATATTTGTCCTTTGGTGTCTGACTTATTTCATTTAGCATAATGTTTTTAAGGTTCATCCACACTGTATCATGTATCAGAACTTCATTTCTCTTTATGGCCGAATAATATTTCATTGTATGGATATACCACGTTTTGTTTATCCACTCATCTGTTGATGGGCACTTGGATTGTTTCCACCTTTTGTCTATTGTCAATAGTGCTGCAGTGAACATTGGTGGACATGTATCTGCTTGAGTCCTTGCTTTCAAGTCTGTTGGATATAAACCTAGGCATGGAATTGTTGGCTCATTGCATGTTTAATCTTATAAGAAACTACCAAACTAATTTCCAGAGTGACTGTAACATTTTACATTCCCACCAGCAATGTATGACTGATCCAATTTCTCTGCATCCTCACTAGCGTTTGGTGTTGTCGTTATTTTTTACTTTAGCCATTCTGATATGTACGTAGTAATAGCTCATTGTAGTCTAATTTGCACTTTCCTAATGTCTAATGATGTTGAACATATTTTCATGTGCTTATTTTCTATCTATATAAACTCTTCAGTGAAATGTCTCTTCATGTCTTTTGCTCCTTTTCTTTTGGAATTGTTTGCTTACTATTGAGTTTTGAGCATTCTTTATATATTCTAGATACTAGTCCTTTGTCAGATATGAGCTTTGCAAATATTTTCTCCCAGTCTGCATTGTCTGTTCATCCTCTTCACAGGATCTTTCACAGAGCAAACGTTTTTCATTTTAATGAGGCTTAGTTTGTCAATTTTTCCTCTTATGTATCATGCTTTTGGTATCAGGCCTAAGAACTCTTTGCTTAGCTCTACAACCCAAAGATTTGCTCCTATTTTTTTCTAAAAGTTTTATAGTTTTACATTTAACTCTATGATTTATTTTGAGTTATTGTTTGTGTACAATGTGGGTTTAGGTCAAGATTCATTTTTTTGCCTATAGATGTTCAGTTGCTCCAGAACCGTTTGTTGAAAAATATATCATTCTTCCCTTGGCTTGCTTTTGCACTTTTGTCAAAAATCAGTTGGGTGGGCCTATTTGCGTGAGTCTATTTCTGGGATCTCTGTTCTGTTCCATTGATCTGTGTGTCTACCCCTCTGCCATACCACCCAGTCTTGATTACTTTAGTTATATAATAAGTCTTGAAAGCAGGTAGACTAATCCCTCCCACTTTATTCTTTTACAAAATTCTTTTAGCTCTTCTATTTTCTTTGGATTTCCATGTAAGTTTTAGAATAATTGTGTCAATAATTACAAAAAAATCTTGATGGAAAGTGGATAGGAATTGTGTTAAACCTGTACATCAGTTTGGAAGAGAATTTGCATCTTTACTATGTTGAATCTTCTAATCTGTGAACACTTCCAATCTATCGAGTCCATTCATTTAGATCTTCTTTCATTTCTTTCATCAGCGTTGTGTAGTTTTCAGCGTACAAGTCCTCTACATGTTTTGTTTGATTTACTCCCAAGTATTTCTTTCTCTTGAGCCATTTTTTTAAAAAATGTGTTTTAGGTGAAAGTTTACAGCACAAATTAGTTTTTCATTCAAAAATTTTATACACAAATTATTTTGTGACATTAGTTGCAATCCCCACAATGTGTCAGCAACTCTCCCCTTTCTCTTTCCACCCTAGGTTCTCGGTTTCCATTCCTCCAGTTTTCCTGTCCCTTCCTGCCTTTTCATCTTTGCTTTGGGGCAGGTGTTACCCCTTTGGTCTCATATACTTGATTGAACTAAGAAGCATGTTCCTCACATGTGTTATTGTTTGTTTTATAGGCCTGTCTAATCTTTGGCTAAAAGATGGTCTTCGGGAGTGGCTTCAGTTCTGACTTAGCAGGTTGTCTAAGGGCCATAGTCTCAGGGGTTCCTCCAGTCTCTGTCAGACCAGTAAGTCTGGTCTTTTTTGTGTGTGGAATTGAATTTTGTTTTACATTTTTCTCCCACTCTGTCCAGGACCCTCTATTGTGATACCTGTCAGAGTGGTCAGTGGTGGTGGGCAGGCACCATCTAGTTCTTCTGAGCTCAGGGTGGTGGAGACTGTGGTTCATGTGGTCCATTAGTCCTTTGGAATAGTATTTTCCTTTTTTCTTTGGCTTTCTTCATTCTCCTTTGCTCCGAACATGATGGTACCAATAGATGTATCTCAGATGACCACTCGCAAGCTTTTAAGACCGCAGACACTGTTCACCAAAGTAGGATGTAGAACATTTTCTTTATGAACTATTTTATGCCAGTTGACCTAGATGTCTCTCATTAGGCCATTTTAAAATTCTGGTGTCTACATATTCTTTTTGGTTGAATGTTGTTGTTCTAGGCATTACATATTATATACATAACTTATCACAATCTACCGACGTCGTCATTTTACCAGTTCAAGTGAGGTGTAGAAATCTTACCTCTCTCACGCCCCTTTACAATCCCCTGTTTATAATCCAATTGTGTTAAATATTTCTTTTACATATATCTAAAACCACATCAGACAGTGTCATAATTGTTGCTTCAATAATCAAATATAATTTTGAAAACTCAAGAAAAATCTATTATATTTACCCATATTTTTGCTCTTTCCATTGTTCTGTCTTCCTTGCTGATGTCCAGGATTCCTTCTTTTATCGTTTCCCTTTTGTTTACAGAACTTCCATTAGCCATTCTCTTAGGAGAGGTCTGTTATTGGCAAATTCTCTTAGTTTTCTTTCATCTGAGAAAGTCTTTATTTCCCTTTAATACCTGAAACATATTTTCACTGGGTATAGGATCCTGAATTGACAGATTTTGAGTTTTCTTTTAGCACTTGAAAAATATTGTACCACTTCCTTCTGACCTCCATAGTTTCTGATCAGAAATCTACTGTCATTAGAATTGTTTTTTCCCTATAGGTAAGGTGTCTTTCTCTCTCTCTGCTTTCAAGACTTTATCTTCACTTTTCAGAAGTTTGATTATGATGGGTCTTGGTGTGGATTTCTTCAGGTTTATCCTGCTTGGGGTTCACTCAGCTTCTTAAAGTTGCAGGTTTATGTCTTTTTCCACATTTGGGAAGTTTTCAGCCGTCATTTCTTTCAACACTTTTTCAATCCCACCTTCTCTCTCTTCTCCTAGGATTCTGATGACATGAATGTTAGATCTTTTGTTTTAATCTCACATGTCTCTAAGGTTCTGTTCATTTTTTCCCCCCTCAATCTATTTTATCTGTTGTTCAGATTGGGTGATTTCTATTGTTGTATCTTTAACTTCACTAATTCTTTCCTCTGTCCCCTCTTTTCTCTTCTTGATTCCACATCCATTGAGTTTTTTGTTGTTGTTGTTGTTTTCAGTTATTGTATTTTTCATTTCTATAATTTCCATTTGGTTCTTCTTTATATCTTTTATGTCTTTGCTGAGACTTTCTCTATGTTTTATTTGTTGCAAGCATGTTTGTAATTGCTAGTTGTAGCATTTTTACAGTTACTGTTTTAAAATCCTTGTCAGGTAGTTTTAACATCTGTGTCATCTCAGTGTTGGCTTCTGTTGATTATCTTTTTCATTCAGTTTGATATCTTCCTGGTTCTTGGTATTGAGTATTGGTATTGAGTGATTTTTTTTTATTGAAACTTGAAAATTTTGGGTATTATGTTATAAAACTGGATCTTATTTAAATTTTCTTTTTAGCGGATCCTCTGACACCGCTCCAGCAGGGAAGGGGGGCACCACCTCATTTCTGCCAGGTGGGTATAGAACTTCAAGTTCTCCACTTAGCCTTCACTGACACCAGGGAGGGTGGGCTCCTTATAACTGCTGGGTGGAGGTAAGAGTTCCAGCTCCCCACTAAGCTTCTGCTGATACCACCCTGGTAGGGAGGAGTAGGAGTGCCTCATTACTGCTCCCCATGTGGCCTCCACTGACGTGGCTGGAGGAGGGGGTTGACTTCTTACTGCTCAGATATGGGGAAAGTCCTTGCTCTATACTAGGCACCTTCTGATACAACCCCAGTAGGGAGAGGGACGGGTGCCTCATTACTGTCAAGTGGGGTTGGAGTCTAGGCCCCCATTCAGTCTTGGCTGATGGAATGGGATGGGACTGCAATTTTTCTGTGATATTTGGCTGCAGTAGAATGGTTAGTGTCTAAAAGTTTTCTGTCTTGCTAAGCTGCCCCTTTCCTAGTCCTTTGGCTAGAGGGAGCAGACTTTTGTTGGGGCTTTTATTCTGTGCCCATTGTCATTTATGGGTTGCTGGCTTCTTCAGCTCCAAGTCCGGGATAGATGAAGCATAAAGAAAACCCAGAGAACTCACTACCACATTGTTCCTTGGGTCCTGAGGTCCCTAGCCAATCTGCAGTCTTCTATCCACTTTTTGGGAGTCTTCTTATGTTTATTTTATATATAATGCCAGGGATTTTAGTTGTATTCAGTGAGAAGACTAGGCAAAAATAATTCTCATCCATCTTTCCAGAAGCAGTAGTCTGGACATAGAGATGTTAGAGCCTGATTCTGTACTAACAAGGAAGTTTATGGAAAAGAGGGCTGTCCTAGTATATGAATGTCTTAGCAGAGCTCTTATTTTCTTCCAGATCATGTAAAACAAAAAGAAATGACACCTTTACCTGGGTTTGCATATGTCTGCTCATCCATCATAGAGGGCGTATACTAGGGTAGCTATGCTCAGTTAGTTTCCTATAAACTGGTAAGCTGAGGTTTCATAAGCCTCTTTCAACATGCATTGCTTTCTGCCCATACCTGTCAGACTGTGAACTGTTGGTCATCTAGCTTGGTTGAGTGCTAACAGGGTCAGAGTTGGGTGCTGCCCCTTCTATGGGCCATAAGGCTTACTCTAGTAGAGTGGAAGCAGTCCAAAGATATCATCTGATCCAACCATCATGGTTTTCAAATGAGGTAACTAAGGCTTAGAAAACAGAAAAGCCTCTCCCTGGATCTTCTGCATACCACACAAAAGCAAAGCCAGACCTAGAATTCACACGCCCTGCCTTAGGCTCAGTGTTCTTGTACTTACGTTAGGCTGCTTCTTCACCCACCCCTCAGCTCTCCAGTGAGCTTTGCCCTGCCCATGGCCGTGGACTGCCACCTCATCCCAACCCCTCATCACTGGGGGTGGAGGGGGGCACAATGAGGGTGGTGGGGTGGGGTGAGAGACAGGAGAAGGAATGTGGCTGACTCCACGCAAACCTGTCCTCAGAGTGAAAGTCTTTGATTCACGGGGTCAATGGTCTCATCTTCATATCTGAAAGACAGTGTACTTTTTGTCTCCCTAAGCCCTGTGTCTAGGTCGTTTGGGAAGCGCCTTGGAGAGTCAAGAATAAAATTGCAGGTCAAACAATGGATGACTGGAAAAGTCGGCTTGTAATCAAGAGCATGCTTCCCCATTACGCCATGGTGGGAAATCGTCAGGAGCCCAGAAAGCTCCAGGAATCGGTCAGACAATGGGCTATGGGGGGAGCGGGGGGTGTTGAATGCTTCTAATCTAAAACTTGAACATAAGATGTGTTATTGAAATTCTCTGTGCAAACATGGTGGCAGGGAACCAACCCAAAATATAACGAATGCAAGTCTGACCTAGAAAAAACCTAAGAGATGAGCTGACCCAGCCCCTTGTGATACCCGGGGAGAGCTGGAAATACAGTCCAAGGCTCCATCTGGATTCCCAGTCCAGTGATCTTTGTACCACACCCCTTCAACAAGACAAAGGAAAGATGAGAGGGAAGAAGAGCCTACCTTTCCTCTTAATAGAAACCAGGAGTGTCCGAATGGCAGGCCCTCAGTGTGTTGCATCAATGTCCTAGTATGACTGAGTATAGGAAGTCATGAACAGGGCACAGCAAGGGATTCCCATTTAACATTCTGTCCCCAGTGTCCTTTTAAAAACTCATTTGACACATTTCTACTTTCCTCCCTGGGAACCCAGACACCACCCAGCCGAGGTTCTGAAACTCAGAGTTAGGGATTCCAATGTTAGTTCTAAGGGGCCAGGATGATGATAGCAGGGACCATGAGAGCCATTGGTTGGTTGAATTTGACAATGAAAGCCTGCAACCTCACCAGTCTACCAAGACTTGATTAGCAAGAGTTGCAGCAAACACAATGGCTGTTATCTTGGTGTATTAGGCCCACAGAGGAGTGGCTTGCTAATCTCTGAAATTAATAAAGCAGAGAGGAAACAGCTCTTATAGAGCCTTGGGTCCGTTTCCTTCCTGTTCATAGAACTGGGAGCCCGGGGCTCTGAGGTAATGTCATTTCACACAATTAGATGGCCTGTCTTCTCCAATTCCAAGGGCAATTCACTTTCTGTAAGTCAGCTTTCTACTTGTTTTAGGATTCTGCTATGTGCACGGGTCTGGGGGGGAGATTATTGAAATCTTGCTTCTCTTTTATTCCCCCTCATTGTCAACTACCAACAATTGATTGAGAATGTGGCATCAAGTTGAGTATGCAGGGGTTTATAAACCTTTGCTTACATGAGTCCCAGCTCTCACAGAGGTGGCAATCAGATGGGGTGGCCTAGATGGAGTGATTACTTGGCCAAGAACCTTGTCCTCCAATTTGCCAGCCTTTCAGTCAGGCATCTTCTAGAAGGGAATCTCTAACCTCCATCCTAATTACTCCCTCCCCTTTTTTTTTTCCTAGCTTTTATTTTATGGTCAACAACTGAGTACGTGAAGGAAAACCTCTTGGTAATGCACCCAGAGTTATCAGTTTAGCTATGGCTTTGAATGTCTCCATTGTTTCACACCTGTTTCCATAGTCCTAGGAGCAAGCAACCAGTTGCCATCGAGTTGACTCTGATTCACGGCAACCCCACATGTGTCAGAGTAGAACTGTGCTCCATAGGGTTTTCAATGGCTGTGACCTTTTGGAAGTAGATTGTCAGGCCTTTCTTCCCAGGAGCCTGTCTTAGTTATCTAGTGCTTCTATAACAGAAATACCACGAGTGGATAGTTTTAACAAAGAGAAATTTATTCTCTCACAGTCCAGTAGGCTACAAGTCCAAATTTCAGGGCATCAGCTCCAAGAGAAGGCTTTCTCTCTCTGTCGGCTCTGGTGGAAGGTCCTTGTGATGCATCAATCTTCCCTTGATCTGGGAGCATCTCGGCACAGGAACCTCAGGTCCAAAGGTCGTGCTCTGCTCCTGGCACTGCTTTCTTGGTGATATGAGATTCCCATGTGTCTCTGCTACTTCTCTCCTTTATATCTCAAAGAGATTGGCTTAAGACACTATCCAATCTTGTAGACCTCATCGGTATAACTGCCACTAATCCATCTTATTACATCATACTCATAGAGTTTACAACACATAAGGAAATCACATCAGATAACAAAATGGTACACAATCATACAATACTGGGAATCATGACCCAGCCAAATTGATACACACATTTTTGGGGGGACATAATTCAATCCATGACAGGGCATCTGGGTAGATTCAAACAGTCAATCCTTTGGTTAATGGCCAAGCACATTAACCTAGGAGCAAAGGGAAGTGAATTGTGGTTGCAGGGATCCTCTCCCCCCTTCTTTTCACCCACCCTACCAACCCTCTTAAAAAGTTACTAGTAAGTAACTTCTTTGGTTTGGATCAGTATAGACCTCAAAGCATGCATTTCAGGGAGGGTTGTCCTTAAAAGTGGGTCCTTTGGGTGCCGTCTACGCCCTTACTGTGGAGAAATTACCATTGCTCACATAATTTCAGGCCTGGACTTCTCTTTGGAAAGGGCTGTTGGAGCCCTTCGTACATCTCACCAAAACTTCACATTCATTGCTTTAAGATCACATCTTAGATGTGATCAACATCAGCCCTTCTGGCTCCTCCGTGGCACACCTCATTCTCCCCCCTTGCCTCTGAGTGGCCTGACTATGTCTGAAACTGCAGGCTGTCCTAGAAGACCAGGGCTTGGCGCCAGTTGAGGGTATCCAGCAAACATGCCTCAGGCTCTGAAAGCAGCTCCCCCAGAGGAGTTCCCTTAGTGGTTTAAACCACATTTGTCTTCTTGGAAGACACATATGGTCTCGGAAGGAGGCAATGTAGAGGGAACCCAGTCCTTTGACTGGGCCTGACAGGTGTGCAAGGAGCCAGGCTGAGCCAGGTGCTGTTGCCCTGTTGGTGGGCAGCTAGGGCAGCTCTCAGCTAGAGCAAGACTGAATGTGAGTGCCAGGCCAATCCTTGTAGCCTTGGGAAGACACAGGGGCTAACAGTGGCCCCTGCTGCATACGCTGAGGATCTTAGCGGTCCAGGTGCTTGTGGACTGAGGGGCAGAGACTGGCAGATTTAAAGCAGAATAGCCTTTCAGCTCACCAAGAAACTTGCTGCCCCACACAAGGTATTGTGGGGTGGATGCAAGCAGCAGGAGGAAGGCCTTGGCAGGAGCCATGCTTGCACTGCCAGGGCGTGGCCTTCACTGGCTTTGAGGTGTAGCTTTTTCTCCTCGGAACATCTGAGGATGAGCACCTGCCCCCCAGTCCCAAGGAACCATGTGCACCTGGAAGCACAGTTCTTGCCCCACTCTCCCTCACCCTGAAAGCATCCCTAACATAGACATCTGCTGCAGGCATCCCGCTCAGCTTCTTCTCCCTTCCTTTCCCCCCTGAAACAAACTAGCAAAGAAACCATGTATTAAATCAAGGTCTTGAAATAAAGATCTATCAGGCCCAGAGGAGATTTCTTTTTAAGCAGCCCTGGGATTTCCATGGGATAATTGACAGTCTCTGGCAGGACAATGTGCTTCTGGTATGACAATTGTTCTTAGCCAAAGACCAGGACACCCGGCTTCTGGTCTTGCTTCTGCTCTCATCTAGCTAGGGGGGGGGCTTGTCCATCCTTTGCTCTCCCTGAGGACAACCCCAGTCCTACACGCATTCTTAGATTGTTACAAAGGGCAAATGGGCCAGGAGTGAGAATAGCCACCGTTAGTTGAGCGTTTACTAGGTGCCAGGCAGTTGGCTAAGCATTTGGGGGACATTATCCAGTAATCCTCACAATAACCCTAAGAGGAAAAGACTAGTATTATCTCCAGGAACCTGAGGCTTAGAGCAGTTAAGCAACTTGAACAAAGCCACGGAGCTAGGCAATGGCAGAGCTCAGAGCCTGCTGCCATCGCCGCTGTCCTCTGCGCCTCTTAGATCTAAAGTATGTTAAAAAAAACCACAAAGCACTGAACATGTATCAGGCGGGAGGAGTCGTTGTAAGAAATCTCAGCGATCATTTATTCATTCCTTCAGCGGCATGACTGTTTAGTGAATTTCGTGATCTGGGGAAAGGGGAGCTTTGCCCTTCGAGCATTGGGCACTTACCCATGGTCCAGAAGGTAGCCCGTCTTGGCAGATGGCAGATGGAGTTCTAACAGGAGGCAAGACCATCGGGCCTTCCTTTTGCGGTTGGCATCTCGACTCTTCCCCCCAGATTAGTGGGTCGATTGATTACTACTGTGAGAATCCCGAAGGAATTAGCACTCCAGATCCGGAGTGCTCTGGAGCCTGCGGGGGAGTGGTGACTCACTGTGCATGTCACGTGTCGTCTCTGTCTCAGTCTACACATCCCCTCCCCACACACACGGGTGACTCTGCCTCTCTGCCCCCATTGCAGGGATACAGTTGATTAGACATACTTGGAGATCACCGGGGAAATACAAGCGAGTTTTAGTTTTAGATAAAAGGAAGAAGAATCAAGAAGAGTCAACTTTGCTTTCTTCTAGAAGTTGCTAAGATTCTCCCAGCTCTGAGCAGCCACCTATGCCATGCGTAAGGCAGCTCCTAGACAAAATAGGAGTGCTATGGGCGTTAAATATACAGGTGGAGGAGGAAGGGGCCACTGTGCTCTTGGCCCATCTTCAGTGTTCAGCTTTTTAATGATAACAAACGACTTAATATGTCACAAGGAGTTGTCATGCCCAATATCCCATCTGAGCTTTCCAACCAGTCTGTGGCCAGAGGAAGTATTATTATCATTCTCTCTCTTTATTGATAAGGACAATAAGGTCCAAGAAATACAGTGACTTGCAGAAGGATGCCCACTGAGAAGGTGGTGTGCCACATCAGGGGTCTCCATTTGGGTAATCCCTAGCGCAGTGTGCTTTCTACCCATGGAATGACCAGAACCAACCCCACCCCTTCTTCTGCTTCTCTCTTCCAAATGCTGGAGGCAAGTGGGGCTAGGAAGGGGGAGAGAGGAGCCCTTACTGTAACAGGAGAGGTGGAGACTTGGATGGCTACAAAAATACTCATTCCCTCTGTCCCTCTTCCTTAGATTGAGGACCTTAGAAATACCCAGAAGGAGAAGGCCTGTTCACCTCCTGCTATGGTGGATGATCAGGTTCAAGATTAGTATCCATCATTCTTGGAGGCATACACTTTTCCTTGCAAAAAAAAGAGCACTAGACCCTGAGTAAAGAAACCTTGGATTTGATGCCAGGGCTCTTTGTGAGACCTTGGGCAAGTCCTTTCCTCTTGAGGTCAAAGGGCACGGGTGTGATCTCCAAGGGCCTGTCTATATCTCTGGCCTTCCCCTACATTGCCAGGGCCTTCCTCTGTGCCAAGCCCAGTGCCAGACCCTGGGCTGCAGAGTTAAACAAGGCATGGTTGGCCCTGAAGATCACAGTCTACGATCAGATTATTCTCAGGCTTCCTCTACTGGGAACAGATCCATCCTACTCTGGAGTTCTTCATGAAACTGGGAAGAGGGAATGATGGAGTGTCTCTTTTATATGCATTAGCTCATTTGCTCCTGTGATGCAGGGATTAATGTTTCCATTTTATCAAAGAGCAGATTGAGGCTCGTAGAGGCTGGGGCCTTTCCCAAGTTCACACAGTCAGTAGGTTTTGAGTTTAGAACTCAAACCCAGTTACCCTGACTCCAAAGCTCATTCTACTTTGCTGCTTCCCATTCCAGATTAGGAGCTCAGCTATTTACAGGGCCTTCTGAGGGTTGGGCACTACTCTGGGTGTTCAAGCTAAAGCCATGGACAAAATGGAGTCCCAGATATTCTGGAGGTTCCGTAACAGTAGCAGAGTAAACAGGTAAACAACAGAAGCATCTTTACTTCATCCTGGTGGCTTCCTGGAAATTTCTGACCCACATTGTCCACTGCCCAGCCCATGAGCTGCAAATTAGGCTGATCCAAAACCCCGCAGGGGAACTTCCTCAACTTGATAAAGAACATCTACAAAAAACCCACAGCTAATACCATACTTAATGATGAGAAACTAGATGCTTTCCCCATAAGATCAGGAACAAGACAAGGATGTCCCCTCTCACCACTACTATTCAACATTGTACAGGAAGACCTAGCTAATACAATAAGACAAGTAAAAGAAAGAAAAGGTATACAGATTGGGAGGAAGAAATAAAACTGTCTTTGTTCCCAGATGATATGATTGTCTATGTAGAAAACCCCAGAGAGTCAACAACAATAACAAAACTCCTGGGACTAATAAACCATTATAGCAAGGTTGCTGGATACAAAGTTAATATACAAAACCCCACAGGGAGGCAGAGACAGCCAACCCAGAATTGGAGCGAGTTCTCTAGACAGCACTCTGTGAAGCCTGGAGTGGGAGCCCAGGTTTAGGGTGTGGCTCTTTTCCAGTATCCCCGGCTTCATGTAGGCTGTGGTCACAAGGCAGGTGCAGGCCTGGCCCCAGGAGAGGGAAGCCCACATGTATGGGCCCCACTTCCATAAACCAGGTGATCCCAGGGACCAGCTCATCGGGGAGGCAGCTGTCCCTGCCACTTACTGAGGACCTTGTGCAAGTCTCTGGGCCTTGGTCTCCTCATCAGTAAATCAGGTTAATAACTCTACCTCTGTGTCAGGGCTTCTGGGACGATGATGAACAGGATATGGATGTGAACACATTTTAAACCACACAGGGTATTCCTGCTGTTAGTACTCTTTTTTATTATGGTAAAAATGTCTATAACAAAACATTTGCCAGGTCAACATGTTTTACATCTACAATTCAGTGACATGAATTATGCTCATCATGTTGTGCACCGCAGGTTAGTACTTTTTTAATGATCAAAGATTGGCATTTGCTTAGGAGGGTGATAGGAAACGTGTTGTTGGAGCTCAGGTAGGCACACAGGAGCCCTGAGAACATCTTGGTCTCATCCCCACCTCACTACACTGAAGAGAGCTGGGTTTGTGGTGCAGCTTTCAGCATTCTGGGTCAAGGGCCTGCAGTGCTATGCACCTTTCTATTTTGGGGATCCTCCCCACGGAGCACGCAGCTGTTCACTCCCTTTTCTCCCTCCTCCTTCTCCTGCAGTCGGGGCCCTTTCCTGTTAGAGACCAAACCTGGGCAGGGAGCCAGGCAGGGCCTTGCCTTCAGATGGACCTCTTCCCCAAGGGCCGAGTGCCTCTCAGCTCTTGGGACACTGCTGGACTCCCCGCATCTGGTCCTGCATGGGAGGCCCACTTTGGCAAACTGGTGGCCTGCAAATCTCTGTCAGTTTGAAGGGGAGGATGCTGGCAGGGGAGCTCCATTTTGCAGCTGGCTTCCACTGGCATCTGGAGCTTGGCACTCCCTATTTTTGAACTTCCAGGAGCCCATGCTGGCCATGTCTACACTCACTCCTCATCCTTTCTCCCAGCTTCCTTGACATTAAAACTAAAAAAACCAAACCTGTTGCCATCAAGTCGATTCCGACTCATTGTGACCCTATAGGACAAAGTAGAACTGCCCCATAGGGTTTCCAACAAGCAGCTGGTGGATTAAGGCCCAAGGTTAAAATAGGTGCCTGGAGCTTGGGCTGCCTAGAAAGAGTGGATGAGCTGTTGGATCTCAGGGCAGGGCAGCAGGAGAGCCCAGGTGGGCTAAGGCTAGGATACCACCCCCTTCTAGGGTGTGTGCAAACTAGGGTGGGGGACATGCCCTGGGGATGTGGCCTGTGGCTCTCCAAACTCTGGATTGGCCTGTGCAGGCTGAGGCCTCTTGCTTTCTCTGAAAATCTCCAGCCAGAGAACTCGTGTGACTCTATTTACAGACAGATATCTGGGTCAGAAGCTGCCCTCCGGGGTGCTGAGTTCCAGACTTCTGGAAAAAGAGCATTTGCTTCTATGGTTTGATTTCTGTAGTCAATATAAAATAAGCTTTTGAAACACTACCTCTTCGCCCTTTGCCTTTCACTTCTCCTCCTCACCTCGCTCCTGCTCCCCTCTCACGAGATCCAACCCCCAAAGTAGACACGAGCCACTTTCCTGCCTCCTGCCAGTACTGTGGGCCCGTCACTCTCCTGGTTCTCCATCCAGAGCTGTTTCTCCAGTCCTGTTGCTGCCTGGGCTGTCATCTAGACCAGGTGCGCACGTGCTCACTACTGTGACCGTGAGGACTCCTCTGTTACACACCTCCAGCCACTGCTCAGAAGCTCAGAACCTGGCCCACAGTAAGTGCTCAATAAGTAGTGGCTGCTGTTCATCTTTGCCAGAAGGTTCCTTAGAGATCTTCCAGCCCAACCTCTTTGTTGCACACAAGAAGAGGCCAGGGCCACACGGAAGGGAAGGGGTGTGTCCAAGGTCTGAGCTAGTTAGTGAATTCCTTGCAGTTTCTGAAAAGCAGTTCTCTCCTGGCTGCAGCTGGGAAGAGAGCAGGATAACTGGCAGGAAAGTTTTCAATTCAAATCTGTAGATGCCATCCCTGTCACTACACTTTGGGGCCACAGAGATGAGTAGGAAGCAGTCCCAGCCTCCAGCCAGTTATGGTATGGAGGTGGGAAACGTACAAGCCCAATATGGTGTGGCCCAGGTTGGCCAGAGCACCTGGGCTGTGGGTGGGGAGGATAGAAGGTAAGGCTGGGTCACAGAACCCTTGAAGGCCCAAGTGAGGAGGGTGTGCTTGATTTGCTGGACAAATTGCAAATCATGCAGCAGTGTGCAAAGACTACAAGAGCAAGGCCCGTGGCGGTGCTGGAGGAGACGGCACTCCACTCGCTGGGGCCTGCGGCACCCGTCGCAGGGTGCCCAATAATAACAACTCTCACTTGTGAAGGTGAAGGCTACCACTGAGAAGTGCTGCAGAATTTAGGCAGTTCAGAAATGGTCACCTGACTTGAGCTATGGTCGAAGTATTTACCAAGCTTTTCTGCTCTGAAAAGGTTGCCTGTCTACTCTATTTGTGACCGTTAGGCCACCTGCATCATGAGGAGGGCAGTTGGGAATCAACTTATTTCCCTTGGGGAAGATGCTCTGCTCCTAACAATGCTCGAGGTCAGGGGTGGCAAACTATGGCCTGCGGGCTAAATCCTATCCCCCCTCCAGCCTGTTTTTGTAAATAAAATTTTATTGAAAACCATGCCCAGTCATTAATGTATTGTCTACTAGGAAGAGTTGCAGATGGCCTGCAAAGCCTAAAACGTTTACCGTCTGGTCTTTTCCACAAAAAGTCTGCCAACCTCTGATCTAGGTCACTGAGCATTTGGTTCATTGTTTCCCCAAATATATATCCCAATATCCACTTGAGGGAGGAGCCGTGGTGGTACAATGGTTAAGTGCTCAGCTGCTAACCAAAGGTTGGCAGTTCGAACCCACCAGCCATTCCTCAGGAGAAAAGACCTGGCAATCTGCTCCCATAAATATTATAGCCTTGGAAACCCTACGGAGCAGTTCTTCTCTATCATACGGGGTCGCTGAGTTGGAACCAACTTGAAGGCACCCAACAAAATCAACAACCCCCTTGAGGTAAGATCACAGGTCCTCATACCTCCCCACGTGTTCTGCTTCCTGTCCTGTGAAAAAAGAAGACACAGCTCTGTGCCGAAGCTAGCCCCATGCTCTGGTGCCGTCCCATTCCCAGAGTTTCCAGAGTCCTTGCCTCTGCCACTGTCCTTTTCCTTCTTACATCATCTATTTCTTCCCCTCCGTCAGCCCCCAGGGAGCATTATTACAAACAGATGCAGCAGATCATTCCCCTGCTTAACACCCGCCCCCACCCCATGGCTTCCTACTGCAAACGAAATACAATCCAGCCCTCTCCCCCTAGCCTGCAGAGGCCCTCTGCGAACTCGAGGCTCCTTTTCTGGCACACTCTGTCCCTAGAACGTGCCAAGTGCATTGCCCCCAGGGCCTTCTCACTCGCTGCCCTCCTGCCTGCAGAGCTGTGCTCCCAGTTCTTCTCCTGGTCTGCTCCTTCCTGCACTTCCTGCTTCCTCAGAGGAGTCACCCCGCCGCTCTCCATCACATCACCATTTTGTACTCCTTTGAAGAATACTACTCCCACGCTGATTCTGGTCTTGTTATTCACTTCTTGTCTGTCCCCCTAGAATGCCAGCCCCTTCTCTGTCCGGCTCCCTGCTGCTGTCCCTGCTACGCACTCTCAGTTCTGGGCCCTCTAGCCAGCCCTGCTTTGTCCTGCTGGAAGCTTTCGTCTCTGGAATGGTGGGAAGCCCAGTGCCACTCTCCCTAGCAGCGTCTTTTCTAGAATAAGCTTGAGACGTGGAAGTTGTCTAGTGTTACGGCTGTCCGGGTGACACTGTCAGAAAAGCGGAATGTTTTCATGCCTCTTTTCCTCCCTCAAGTCAGGCCTCTGGGGCTTAGAACAATGAACTGAAATACCTCCAGGAAGCCAACCCCCAAATACCAACACCCAACACCCAACATCTGTTTTCTGAATATACGGCTTCAAATAGCTAAGTGCACAGTAGCTAAGTGCTAGCTATTTTTTTAAGCCACATGACAGCTAAGGAACTTAGAAAGTCCTTGCCCTTTGCTATAGTTAAATCCGACGTAAAATTACTTTGTTGGCAGCATATTAACAAACAAAAATCTGCTGTGTTTTCCCCAGTAATTCAGCTTCAGTTTTCCAAGTGAGAAAAAGATAATTATGAATGACTGCAATGAGACTGTTTTGAAGTTTCTGTTAATAACACAGCCAGACTGAGTCTTCTTCTTGCAGCACAGTTAGTGAAGGTTCTAACAGAGCAGTATAACATGAAGGAAATTTCCTGTAGGAGAAACCCCTTGATTCCACTACCACCACTGCCTCCAGCAGCACCAGCAAAACCACCTCCACCTCCCCCATCTCTCATCTCCACTGCTTCTACCACCACCTCCACCTTCACCACGATCAAGTCCACCACCACCTCCTCCTCCACCACCACCACCTCCACCCTCTACCATCACCTCCACCTCCCTCCAACACTATCAACTCTACCATCACCTCCACCTCCCTCCACCACTATCAACTCTACCATCACCTCCACCTCCACCACTATCAACTCCACCACCTCCACCTCCGCTCTCTACCATCACCTCCACCTCCACCACTATCAACTCCACCATCACCTCCACTCTCTACCATTGCCTCCACCACTACCAACTCCACCACCACCACCCGCACCCTCCACCATCACCTCCACCTCCACCACTATTAACTCTACCACTTTCACCTTCACCTTTACCCTCTACCACCTCCACCACCTCTACCACCACCTCCACTTACAGCCTCTACCACCTCCACCACTTCTACCACCACCATCACTCACTACCACCACCACCACCACCTCCATATCACCACCACCACCATCACCCACTACCACCACCATTGCACCACCATCACAATTACTACCACCACCACCAGATCACCACCATCACCATTACTACCACCACTACCACCACCTTCATCACCATCACTATCACCATTACCACCACCACCGTCACTACCACCAGTACCACCACAATTACCACCACTGCCACCGCCTCCTCAATCACCATCACCACTACTACCATCACCGTCACCTCTATCATCACCATCACACACACACATGCATACACAGGAAATTTTTTTGGGTTAGATGACCCCTTCCATGCTGTAATTGTAGACACTTTCCACATATAGTGAAAGAACTGTAAATATCTCTTCCATTGTCATTATTTTCAATACGTAACCTATTCTTGTTGCTGTGTGCTTTGGGGCTATAGAACACCAACATGAGTTTGTGGCCAAAATTGAATAAGGATTCATTATAAAAAAGGCCAATATCCCCAAATACATGCTTTAAAAAAAAAAAAAAGATAAGTTTGGATTCAAGATCTTTCACTTCAGAAAAGGATTTCCTAAGGATTTCCTTTCAACGGGAAATTCTTGCTGCATTTTATTCTGATTGGGTTTACAAAAGTTAGCCTCACACACAGCTGCTCAGGACCGCAGCTAATGACTGAAGGCAGATATGCCTTGGATGGCAGATGCTGCTGAGTAAACCATGGTAAAGGCTATTTTGGGACCACCAGGAATGTGTCTGCATTTCTGAGAGTGGAAAGAGAGATAATGTTTACTTGGTATCTACGCCATGCCAGGCACTATGATAACATCACATGTCTAAGCTCATGTTATCCTTATAACACATGTGTGAAGTAGATGTCACATTCACCATTTTATCAGTAAGAATACTGAGGCCCAGAGAGGGAAAATGACTTGCCCAAAGTGACTAGCAGTTAGAGGCAAGGTTGAGACAGACTGTGAGGGTCTAAGGCTCCTACCTCCAGCCCTCTCACCACCCTACATTGCTCAGATCTGTTATTTGAATTTGGAGTCCAGAAGTTTCTCTGTACAATCAGATTACCTCCTCCCAATTGGACAGAAGCAGGTTTTCAAGTGTTCGTCCTTGTGGTTGAGCAGAGAGAACTGATTTGAATCCTTCTCAGACCCCCTCTGGAGCCCAGGGAGTGGCTTCTGGCATCTCAGCCCCTGACACTTCTGACAACAGTCATTGCTCTCAGATACTCAGCAGTGCGCTCCTGCATCTGAGGGCAAGTGAAGGGCTTTGGAGGGAAGTGGATGGGCCTGGCAGGAGCAGCAATCCCCAGTAGCCAAGCTAAGTTAATGTCCACTGTGCAAGCTGTATTCGGATTTTCCTTCTCTGAGCGGAGCGTGCTGCTGTCTGGAGCTAGCCTGAGATGTGTAATCTGGAAAGCCTGGGGGCGAGTGCGGTAGTTCCTGCAGGCAACCTGAAAGGTCACGCCTGACAGTGAACAGCATGTTTTCCTCCTCAATCTCAGTGTGCAGAGCTGCAATGTTCTGCTTCCGGTTCACTTGGGGAAGGCTGGCTCCCTGCGGAGACATCCACACCTCCACCTCTATGCACACTGGGGCCCTTAGGCTCTGCTGCCTGGGCTATGCCCTGGCACAGAGCACACCAGAGTCCCAGGGGCCAGGCTTGGCTCTGCCACTGACTAGCTCTATACCTTTAGCAAGTTGGCTGGCCTCCCCGAGCCTCAGTTTACCCATGTGCAAAACAGGGATACTGAGCCTAACCCTCCCTCCTAGGATGTTGTGAGAATCAAAGGGCAACGAATGAGAAACATGCTGTCTACTGACAGGGGCCAAGCGCCCACACAGGCCTGTGGTTGTTAGCATGAAGCCTTGGGTCAGAAAGCCTTGGCCTAGGAAAGGTCAACATCTTAACCATTGGCACAGAGCCCGTGAGTCTACTGTTAAAGTGCTTAAGTGATGGATGCAATTAATCACCCCAGGTCCCCAGAAAGGCCTTGCTACAGGAGACATGGCCTCGTCCTTGTGCAGACACACAGCCACATGGTTCCCAGAAGCCAAACTTATCATAACTGAGCTTGTTCAGGCATTCTCCCTTGGCCCTCAGCCTCTAGTGGTTAATGCTCTCTGGCAGCACGGGGGCAGGTGCCCTGGCCTCTGAATGCCATCATTCAGCCTTTCGTCCTGGCAAAGGCTGCGGTGCGGTGCATGGGGACAGGCAGCATAGCAGAGAACTGTTCCTCTAAGGAAGTTGGCTTTGAGTCTCAGCCCTCCTTGCCACCCTTCCATAAGAGGATCTAGGTGGCAGAAAACAGTGTGGTGGGTCCTCAAAACGTTAAACATAGAATTCTCATATATGATCCAGCAATTCCACTGACAGGCATATACCCCAAAGACTTGAAAGCAGGGTTGGAAACAGATACACCAGTGTTCATGGCAGCACTATTCACAATAGACAAAAGGTGGGAACCACCCAAGTGGTTCATTATCAACAGATGAATAGATAAACAACATGTGGTCTAGCCATACAGTGGAACATTATTCAGTGATTAAACAAAATGAAATCTTGAAACATGCTATGACATGGATGCTTCTTGAAAACATGATGCTGAGTGAAATAAGTCAGACACCAAAGGACAAATATTGTATGATCCCACTTATATGAAATATCTAGAACAGGCAAATGTATAAAGACAAAGTAGATTAGTGGTTGCCCAGGGCTTGAGAGGAATGCAGGGACTGGTGAGTGACTGCTTAATGGGCATGGAGTTTCTTTTTGGGGTGATGAAAATGTTCTAGACTAGATAGAGATAGTGGTGGCACAACATTGTGAATGTCCTAAATGCCTCTGAACTATGCACTTTAAAAGGGTTACTTTTATGCCATGTGAATTTTATGTAAATTTAAAAAGAAAAAGGACCTAGACAACCTGGAGGGTCTCTGAGCTGGCCTGATGCTCTTTATTCCACGTGCCCTCTGCTTCTACGGCACAGAGCTCAACAGTCTGGCTCTAAGTCTACTAACTGGGCTTGGCACCTCTGCTCTGGAGCTAAAATGTGTGTGTTTAGTAAACATGCCACCACCTCTTGGGCCGAGGAGGCAGGGTGTGGTCAGAAATTGTAAAAGTCAGTGTGGCCAATGATAGTAGGAGCATCTTTCTTTTGATGTGTCCTAGTGGGAAGAGACCATAGACAAGATGCTCCTCCAAATGCACAGGACTAATCTGTTTCTGGATTCTTTTCCCACCTACATAGCAGTTCAAGCACAGAAGTACGAGGTAGAGCAAGAGATTTACCAGACTACAGGAAGTGCCAGCTCCGTGAGCATCTCTTCACAAGGCACCCACACCTAAGAGCCAAGGATGGGCTGGGCTTGGGAAGGTGGGGAGGGCTAGACAGTGGGAGGCAGGGATTTGAGCATAGTGCTGAGCGCCCAGCCTTAGTTACAGAGGTGCTCTTGCCAGAGGGCTTTGCCACCTAAAAATAGGAGCCTGTCACCTCTGGCAAGTTGGAAGCACCACCGGGAGACAGGTTGTGTGTTGAGTTAAATTTGGTTTGGCCTTCTCTGTTAACTCAATCACAACCTCCCTTATCTTTTTTTTTTTTTTTTTTTGATTAATTACCAAATGCTTAATCACCCACTTTATTATCTTCCTATTAATAATAAATACCAGGAGGTCGATGTATATAATTACATTGCTAGTTTAAGGGTGACATAAGAACTTAAAGTGTGCAATATTAGACTACTAATTTAATTTGAACAGCATGACATTGGTACCTGGGGCCACAGCTGCGTGGAAGCATGAAAGAATATAAACCAGTTGCCTTCGCATCAATCCCAACTCATGGCAACCCCGTGTGTATCAGAGTAGAACGGTGCTCCATAGGGTTTTCAGTGGCTGGTTTTTTCCAGAAGGAGATCACTAGGCATTTCTTTGAGGCACCTCTGGGTGGACTCACTCCTCCAACCTTTAGGTTAGCAGCCAAGTAAGTACATTAATCGTTTGTACCACCCAGGGACTCCAATATCTGTGCAGAGTCTCCAAAATTAAGTGTTTATAATGTCCTGCCAGCCTTCTTTGGAAAAAGCAATATACACAGTTACAGCCTTTATTCTTATTACGCCCATGGAAGGAGCCTGAACTGTATTCTTATCATCTAGACCTTTCCCAAGAAACCTTTGCCCTTTGTGTCACTCAGGACTGAAATTGTAGAAGGGGAAGAGTTGCCATACTGTCATTTTTCAGACAGTACCAGAAATAATGTTGACTTCAGAGCTGAACTTGGCTCCTATCAGAAGGGTTGCCTTTCTCTTACTTAAGGGGTGGGGAAGCTATCACATGCTTTGAAACGCATTTTAATGAATGTTTACAAGGTCATGGTGGCTTTGTCTGCAGGATTATGAAAGGGGACTCCACAGGCATTCCTGTGCAGAGTTAAAGCCATTCATTTCTAAGAAGCCAGGCCCGCCCCTCGCTCACTGCCCACCCCCCAAGACCTGACCTGGGCCAGATGGGGGCTAGTTCTTGCGGTCCGCACCTAACTGGCTATGTGACCACAGCCAAATCACATCCCAGTGTGCTTTCTGGAAAAAGAGAAGGTGGAGCTATGCTTTCTAGAAGTCCTACCAGTGTCTGCTGATTCTCTTACTGTAAAAAAAAAAAAAAATTCTCACAGTGAGAAGGCAAGATCATGTGGGACATGTGGCCCGAAGAAAGTAGGAGCTGGCTGGTGGTGGAGACTCACAGCTTGCTGTTGCCGAGCTGGGAAACGGCTGGGAAACGGCACGTGTGTGAAGCGGGAAGGTTTGTTTAGAACGGTCTGGAAGCTTGGTGGGGGGCCTGACACCCCCACCAGGACCTCAAGGGCAGAAGCCATTCCAGAGCAGTGAGCTCTCTGCTGCACTTCTCTAAAATGGTGGCCAGACACAAAAGGATGAATATTATGTCATTCCACTTTTCTGAAATATCTACAATAGGCAAATGCATGGAGACAAAAGATTAGCGGTTACCAGGGGCTGGGAGAGAGGGTGAATGAGGAGTTAAAAAAAAAAAAAAGAAAGAAAGCAAAGCTGCTGCAAAGCGTATGTCCAAGAATAGGGAATTAGTTGAATAAATGATGGTCCAGCCACACAGGGGAAAAGCAGACATTAGGGATGCATGTATTGACGATGACCTAGACACATAGATATGGGCATGGAAAAAGGTCCCCAATCTATTATTAAGTAAATAAAACAACAACAACAAAACCCAAACACATTGCCGTTGAGTCGATTCCAACTCATGGTGACCCCATGTGTTACAGAGAAGAATTGCTCCATAGGGTTTTCAAGACTAATCTTTACAGAAGCAGATCACCAGGCTGCTTCTGTGGCACTGCTGGGTAAGTTCAAACCACCCACCTTTAGGTTAGTAGTTAAGAGCAAACCATTTGTGCCACCCATAAACTCGTTGCCGTTAAGTCAATTCCGACTCATAGTGACCCTATAGGACAGAGTAGAACTGCCCCGTAGGGTTTTCTAAGGAGTGGCTGGGGCATTCGAACTGCCGACCTTTTGGTTAGCAGCTACCTATAGCAGGTAACAAAACACCGTATTTTATATAATCCCATTAAAAAACAAAACAAAACAGACAAACGAAACCCCACCCAGGCCCAGACGGTCAGAACCTCGGCAGCGGCATCCCGGGCCTGGTCTCCCGGTGAAGGCCGGCAGTGTGGTGCTCGGCATTGGGGGAAGCCCAACCAGCTTCTTGCAGTTGAGATGAGTAGCAAATCACAGGACTGCGAATGAGGAAGTACTGAAGCAAGCCTTTCTCTACGGGAAAAATTAACTGGATAATAGATTTCCACGTCTAACTACTGCCTGGTGAAAGCAGATGCTAGCCGAGCCAGGCTAAGCATGTCTGTGTAAACACAGCCCGAGGCTGAGCATGTTTGGGTAAACACAGCCCGCCTTCCTGTGGCCTGGCTTAGGGTTGGCTGGCGTGCTGGCCAGCCAGCCGGGCGCTCCAGGCTCACTGCTGAAAGCTCTTACTATCAAATTCCAGGGAAGAGCTGCCGGCCTCTAACCAAGCATAGTCTCCTTTCACTCCTTACCACCAGGACAGCTCGGAGGAGGAGAACAGCCAGTACACACCCCACGCAAGCCCACCCCTGGGGAAAGCAAGATGAGTCAGGAACCCTGGAGAAATGCTTCCCTAGGCCAGCGCCAGCGGCTGTCCAGCTGCAGACTTGGCAGAGCAGAGGCGGCACACACTCCAGCTCCTTGGATGCCCTTGATTTCCCAAGAGAGCTTCCTGGGATCTACTTTGTTATTGAGGAGCCAGTTAGTTTCCAGAACTGGGATTGAGTGGGTAATATTTGCTTTGGTGCCATTGATGGGTGCCTGTGTGTGCCAATGGCTCTGGGTATTACTTCAGCTTCTGGTGCTCATGCCCCGCCTTCTCCACCCCCTGCCTCCTTAGGCCCAACAGCTTAATGGCAGACCAATGATCAGATGAAAGCTTGGGAGTCCACAGAATCTGCCCGCAAACTGCAGAGGCTCACCTGGCCGCTATTCCAGGTGATGCGCCTCCCAGCTCCATCACCATCCTTTGCCTGCTGGGTCCTATCTAGACTTCATTGTCAGTAAAGCTACCTTGCAGGTCAAGAGATTGAACTTGCACATTGGGCCCCAACCATTCCCAGCTCACATACCTTATGTAAAACCTGCAACCATGCACCCCTTATTGGTCCACTCCATACATTAATCTCTTTACTACATTGAACTTCTTTGAATTCTTTGGGAGAATGTACAAGAGAAGAAATCTCAGTTGACTTGTTTGGGGGCTGCCCCATGGCAGACCTCCACTAATACTTGATGGAATGAATGTGACAGTCTCCCTCACAGATGATTGGATAGGCCTCTTCTTGCACCAGTTCTGTCCCTCCTCCCCCGCCCCCGCAACTATTTCTGCCTGCCCCATGACATTCAGGCCTAGAGTGAATTTGGTGGCAGAGCTGGCCCTCAAAGTGCCCTTGTTCTGGTTGTGGGACTCTCAAAAGAAAAAGCAAAGAAGTATACGAGCACCCACCCTCAGAGTTGTGGAACCCCTCATCTCTGGGTCATGGAGGTGCTCTGCACCTGGCCTGGGCTCTGTTGCCCTCCAGCCGGAACCACGGGCAAGCCCTGTTCCCTCTCTGGGTCTCAGGGTCCCATCGTTAAGAGGAGAGGATTGGCCATTTAGGTACCATTTAGTGAGGGTCAAGTACCAGCTGAACCCGTTGCCATGGAATCAACTCCAACTCATGGCGACCCCACGTGTATCAAAAGAACCGCTCCACAGGGTCTTCTTTTTAATAATATTTTACTGTGTTTTTGATCAAGATTTACACACTTTAGGTTCCCATTCAACAATTCCTACACAAGCTGTTCAGTGACATTAGTTACATTCTTCGCAATGTGTGAACGTTCTCATTATTTCTGTTCTGGTTGTTCCATTGCCGTTAATCTAATTTCCCTGTCCCCTTACATTCTCATCTTTGTTTTAACGTGGTTGTTAATCGTTTAGTCTCATATAGGTGATTTTTTAAAGGAGCACAGTACTTATGGGTGATATTCATTATTTTGGGAGCCAATTTTTTATTTAGCTATAAAGTGACCTCAGGGGTTAGTTTCAGTTCAAGGTCTGAAGAGTTTCTCAGGGCAAGTCTCAGGGAGTCCTCCAGTCTCAACCAGTTCTATAGGTCTGGTTTTTTATTTTGTTTTGTTTTTAGAAATTTGGGCTTCTGTTCCATGTTTTACTCCTCCATAGGATTTTCAATGGCTGATTTTTTGGAAGTAGATTGCCAGGCCTTTCTTTCAAGGTGCCTCTGGGTGGACTCAAACCTGCAACCTTTCAGTTAGCAGCCAAGCATGTTAACTGTTTGCATCACGCAGGGACTGCGAGGTTCTGCTAGGTGTCGCATAATGTGCCAGGCCCTCCACCTGCATGATTTCATTTAATAGTCAGAGCAGCACCATGAGATAAGAATGATAATCCCACTCCTTTCACAGATGAAGAAACTGGGGCCCAGAGAGGTTAAGTGGCAAGGCCAAGACTCAGACCTAGTTGAGTCTGCCTTGAAACCACGGTTCTGTTCCATGCCACCGCCATCTGTGCTCTAGCTGTGGAGCTTTGGGAAAACGCAGATGCCTGGCCCCCCAGCAGCAATGGATTTATGATGCGAGGGCCTGGGACTCTGAATGATTCTGTTAGGCAGCAAGGCCTGAGATGCACAGCCCTGGGGGATCTCTTTTGACTGTCACTCTTGTGTGAGAGCCGTGACCTCCACCCCCATCATGCTGGCAAGTGAGCTATAAGCTCATCAAGCCTGAAGAGCCCAAGGGAGAGGGCGTCAGAGGACCAGCACTGGATGGCCTAGTGAGACTTCCTAAGGGAAAGAGGGCATGTAAGTGATTTCCAAGTCTCTCCTTATATTGATCATTCCAACACATACTCCTCCACCTGCACCCCTTTTCCCTGTTACTTGCAGGAGAGGTATTGCTGACTGACGAAATCTGTTGACATGCAGGTCATGATCATTGACAGGACAACAACAGATGAGGCCATTAAAGGGATTTAGGAAATACTGCATCCCTAAGGCCTTTGCCTTATTTCCAAAGGCAATGCATTTCTAAATGGTGGGCATCTCTCCCAAGGTGCAGAGCCCAGTTTGGGCCTTTTCCTGTTAATTGATATCTCCCAACCTGAGGATGCATCTGCACAGAGGAATTTCTTATGTAGATAAGATTTATCCTTTTTTTTTTGGCTTACGAGTCCTGCTTGTTAAAAACAAACAAGCAATTCAGAAATGTAGAGAATAGAAAGGGAATTGTCAGTCATTCCACTCTCCACTCCCCAAGAGATGAAAACTCCCAGCTGTTAGGTCTAAGTCCTCTTCCACATTATTTTGGTATGTACATAGTGTTGAGTGTGTGTAAAAATAACTGAAATCATGCTACGATTATTCTTCTGCAACTTGTGTTTTCCCCTGAACAATGTATCTTAGCCTGCTTCCTAGAGAAGCACCCCCAGACCGATTTCATTCCTTTAAAGGCTCTGTCGTTTTCCACTTTATCATAGCAGCCCCACGCATTTAACCACGACAGGCAGGCAACTTACAAGTTAAATGTCTATGTGGTGCTTTTCCTTTGTAAAAATCAGGGCATCTGTAGGCAAGTCGGCATTGAAATTATCGTAGCTACTTCGAGTTTGCTCTGAAATGCCTGCCTTTTGCAGTATAGTTCATTCAGTGATTTCTGCAAAGTTTCACGGAACTCCTTTAATTGGGCAAAGAATACCCTTTGCATGACTTTCCGTCATGTTTCGTATACAGACAGCATAATGCCTTATTTGAAATGTAACAAGACAGTTTCAATGAAACAGCAACAAAGAAATAAGCATTATGGTTCCAAAAATAGGCCACATTTTATACTTTTGACAACTACTAGTCTTGAAGCTGTGAGGTCTGCTTTACCTTGCAGGTTTCCAGTTCGTTAGCTTTCATGTGCCAAGCCTTTATAAAAATGCCACACTCTCTCTTTTCTCTTTCAGCCACAGGGCACCGTTAAGAGGAGACAAGCCGGAGACAGCTTCCAGCACTTCCCAGGCATGGCTGACGGGGGTTACCCTAATAAAATTAAGAGGCCCTGCCTTGAAGATGTCACCCTTTCTATGGGCCCAGGGGCCCATGCCAGTGCCCCCTGTGCTGAGCTGCAGGTGCCTCCACTGTCAGTGAACCCGGGCGCTACAACTATGAGCGTAGCTGGCCATTCACTCCTCCTCGAAAACAATCCCATGAACGGCAGTCTTATGGGTTCACCATTTGTGGTGCCCCAGACAGCAGAAATGGGGTTGAAAGTGCCCACTGTCCCTTACTACGACAAAGTCAACAGCATACCAAGCAGCATGCCAGCTGTAGACCAAGAACTTCAAGATCTGCTGGAGGAGCTAACCAAAATTCAGGAACCTTCTCCTAGTGATCTGGATCTTGAGAAGATCCTGGGGAGCAAGCCAGAGGAACCGCTGGTCTTAGATCATCCCCCAGCAGCCCTGGGCCCAGCTCCCAAGCCTCCGGTGCACATGCCACACTCGGAGGGCCTGGGTTCCACCAAGGAGTTTGCTTCGAGTTGCAGCCAAGTGGCCGGCGTGTCACTTCACATAGCACCCTCCTCTGCAGGGATCAGCTACACGCTCCCTGCCAGCAGTAAGCAGATGGCCTCACCCAGTTCTCCGACAGCACAGGCCAAGAGCCAGGGCCGGGCGACGCTCTCTGTTGCTGCGCCACCACCTCAGGTGCCTCAGTGGCATCACGCTCACCAGCTGAAGGCCTTGGCAGCCAACAAGCAGGGATCCGCTTCGAAACAGCAAGGGCCCCCGCCCAGCTGGTCTGGTCTGCCTCCCCCAGGCCTATCCCCTCCCTACCACCCAGTGCCATCACCACACCCACCACCACCATTCAGCCCACAGAGCCTCATGGTGTCCTGCATGTCGTCCAGCAACCTGCTGGGCAGCAGTCTCCAAGGCTCTCCCAATGCCTTACTCGCAGGCATGGCTACCAGCAGCAACGCTGCCCTGGGGCCCGTCATGCCCTACGTTTCTGAGAAGCTCCCCAGCCCGGCTCTCAACCAGCAGTCGCAGTTCAGCCCTCAGAGCTCCATTCTTGCCAACCTGGTGTCCTCAAACATCAAGAACCCCCAAGGACACCTGATGTCTGCTCTGCCCACCAGCACCCCTGGGCCCTCACCACCCTATCGCCCGGAGAAGCTCTCCAGCCCGGGCTTGCCGCAGCAGTCCTTCACCCCCCAGTGCTCTCTGCTCCGGAGCCTCACACCCACCAGTACCCCATTAAGCCAGCAGCAGCAGCAAGCAAATTCGATCTTTAAGCCCATGCCCTCTGGCTCCTCCAAAACCCTGAGCCTGATCATGCAACAGGGGTTGGCCAACCCCAGCCCAGGGGCCCCAGAGCCGTTTACTTTTGGCAACACCAAGCCCTTGTCCCATTTTGTCTCTGAGCCGGGCCCCCAGAAGCCGCCCTCCATGCCGGCCACCTCCAGGCAGCCTTCCCTGCTCCACTACCTGCAGCAGCCAATGCCAACGCAGGCCTCTTCGGCCACTGTCTCCTCCACCGCCACTGCCACCTTGCAGCTGCAGCAGCATCAGCCTGACCATTCCTCGATCCTCCTGCAGCAGATGATCCAGCAGCCCCAGCGCCTGCCGCGATCGCTGCCCTCGGAGCCCAGACAGGTAAGACAAGCTCACATCTGATGGTGTGGCGTTGTTTTGGAAATAAGGACTGTGTCTTCTGCCATTGCTAGCTGGCTTTGGAGGGCAAAGCCAGGCTATAGTTCTCTCTGACACTGGACTTGACTCTGGAAAAGGCTAAACCAGCAAATTCTGCCTGGTTAGAGCACAGTGTTAATGAGGCCAAGGTTATGGTTCCCATGTCTGTTCAGGTCTCTTACATCTCTGGGAGGAAAAGTCTACACCCACAGGGCGCTCCCAGGAGGAGTCACGGGAGACAAGTCCGAATTGCACCCCACCACCCTCCTCTGCACCCCACCACCCTCCCCTGCACCGGGCCATGTAGTACGTTCCCTGACACAGGGTCGGCACAAGCTTCTTAGGACACAAGGAAACTGCACTGAAATATTTAAGTCTTGGCGTAAGGATGCATGCTCAACCTTCTAGAGATGCCAACCCTCACTGTATAGCTCCTGAAAGGAAAAAGATAGATTCTTGTAAGGTAGTTTCTCTTATCATCTCGACTTTACGAATGCAGAAACTGAGGCTCAGAGGGTTGAAATGACTTGCCCAGAGTCACACAGTTATTGAGGGACAGAGCGGGAACTTGAACCCGGTCTGGCTCCAGAGCCTGCGTTCTCCTTGAAATTATTTTTGACTTCTCCCTCTCCCTCATCTCCTACAGTCTTATCAGTCACTAAATCCAGCTGATTCGAACGAGGTGGTGTCGATCACAGATCCTACTTTTCTGTGCTCTGCTCGCTGGCTGTATTAGTTCTGTATTGCTGCATAGCAAATTACCCCAAAACAGCAGCTTAAAACAGCATGCGTATATTACCTTGCAGTTTCTGTGGGTCAGTAACTCAGGCATGGTTTAGCTGGGTCCTCTGGTTCAGGGGCTCTCCCAGGGTGGTAGTCACATCAAGGCTTACCTGGGAAGGATCTGTTCCCAAGCTCACTCGGGTGGTCATTGGCAGGGATCCATTCTTTGCAGGTTATTAGACTGATGCCTCGGTTCTCATGTGCCGTGGCCTGAGGCCTCCCTCAGTTCCTTGCCACGTGGACCCCTCCACAGAGCGTCTCACAACAAGGCAGTCAGCTTCACAAGAGGGAAGGAGTGCCAGCAAGACAGAAGTCACAGTCTTTATAACCCAATCTCAGAATGGACAGCCCATCCCTTTTGCTGTATTCTCTTTATTAGAAGCAGGTCACTAGGTTCAGCCCATGAGGAGCTCACACAAAGGTGTGACTACCAGGAGACAGGATGTCCCCCCCTTTCCATTGATCGGATCCGTCTTGATTCTTTGTCTGAACTTTTACAGTCAGCTCTTAACTGGTTTCCCCAATAAGCCATCCATTACTCTGATAGTTATCTTGCTCGGTGACCTGAGAACCTGTCAAACTTGCTCAGAAGTCTTCAGAGGCCCAGAACCTGGCCCCGCCTCCCTCCTTAGACTCCACCTCCATCTTGTTACCCTGAAGTACTGGCAGCTCTTGGCCCCCACTGGGCACCGTCAGCCTTTACTCATGCCGTTCCCTGTGCCTGGCCTTCTCCTTCCCACCTTTTCTCTCCTGTCCAGCTCCTGCAGCTCCTTAAGATCCAGGCACCATCCCCTCCAGGAAACTTGGCCCTGACGGTCCTCGGCACTTCCATCCCCTCCTTCCCCATGCCTCCTCTTCTGTACAGCACTTAACAAGGGGATGTCTGTCCATTAAGTGCTTGGGTCAGAACCCGGCCCAAGTGAGGCCCTGTCAGGGCTGCCCTCTTTCCTGAGGACCTCGTAGGAGTGTGACTGTGGTAGCCCCATGAGATAGAGACAGTGTCTTCATGATCCAGGTCCATGCATCCTAACCAAGCGGAGTGCGCCACACCGGGGGATCAGTCCTTTGGTGGATGCGTCCAGCAAACAGAGCTCCCGTGGGGTCCCCAGGGGGCGCAGTGCATAAGCAGGCAGGGCAGGCCAGCTGGGGCACGGGGCCCTCGTCCACAGTTCAGGAGCACTGTGGTTTGATTTTGTTATAGGCCTGTTGCCATCTGTTTGCATGGACTTCTGCAGCTAGCTCGGTGGAGCGCCAGCACCAACACTGGGACCCTTTCACTAGCAGGCAAGATGCTCAGCCTGGAGACGCATCACCATCTATCATTGTGAGCCTTTTTGCTTTGTTTTGTCTTCAACGGGGTCCCTTTGTAGCCTGACTGTGGTGCCCCAGAACAGGGTCAGCTGGCTCAGAGGGAGAATTCTTAATGATCGTGGTCGTGAAAAGCACACCCAACCAACGTCCTGTGTGGGGCTGGATAGTGTTCTGGAGAAGGGCCAAGCAGCCAAGTCTACTCAGGCTAAGAGCATGATAGAGGGCTCAAGGGACCTCTACCAGCACAGGTGAGAGCTAGGCTCACCTCCCCAAATGTGATGTCATTGCCACCTGGGGTAGCCTCCCCAGCCAATGTTGGCCAGGGACCACTAGCCAGGACTAGTGCCTTACCTGCCTTTTCTCACTTCAGTCCTCAGAGGTAGGGCTGGTTATAATTTCCTGAGGCACAGAGAAGTGACCTGAGTTGCCCACTGTCACACAGCAAGGCAGGGCCAAAGCAGGACATCTGGCTACAGAGCTGACACTCACAACCCCATGCATGCAACACTGCTTCCAGAGCTTTCCACTCCTGCTTTAACCTCCCTGAGATGGTTTCCTCCTCTGGAAAATGAGGATTCTGGAAGCTGTTGTGAGGGTGAAGTGGGTTTAAACATCTAAAGTACTTTGAACAGGGCCTGGCACAAAGTCTGTGCCAACCAAGGTTCGCTATCATTGAGACTCTAACTCCTGGCCCTGAGCGGCCAGATCTTGTTTTCTGGGGGCAAAGAGGCAACTCTGGAAACCAGATGCTGTTCAGGGGACAAAGTGAGCAGCGTTCTTCCCAGACCCCATGCCCACCATGAGGTTGGCAGGAGTCGTGAGCTCTCCCTGTTCTAGGCCCTGCAGCTCCTGGACATCTCCAGGCCTGGTGGAAAAGGGAAAGGGGGCATCTCCGCCTGGCCGGGACTCTCGCCATTGTTCTTCCTCTTGCCATCTCTCATGCTCTCACTCCACCCATCTCCCCAGCACTCTGCTCTGTAGATGCCATTCTTCTGGCCAAAACACGCTGAGCAGAGTTCCAGACTGGGACATCAACAGCTTGCTGTGCCTTCTTGTGGCATTTCCCTGTTAATTGAAGGCCTAAGAATTCAACCCTGGTCACTTTTCCAGGGGAGAGAAAAGAAGAAAGAAAAGAGAAGAATGACTGAGGCAAAAGCTGGGGCCCTGTGGGAGGACAGGCAGCAGCCCCACTGGTAGGAGAGTGCATGCTTCTCCACTGCCAGTGGTGTAAACTTCCCAAGTTCTCCTGATGGCCAGGCCGAGCCTCAGAAAACACTAGTTACCAAGGACATAGATGAGAGTGGGTGCTGTGGAAGGACCAGACATTCATTTTACCCAGATCTTAGTCTTCTAAAGGATCTTTTCTAACTATAAGATGAGAAACAAACTCTTAAGTAAGCATGAATGCAAAATCCGGCTCATTCATATTTGCAGGCTAGCATTTCTTGACCTTGGCAATTGCACCTTGTATTCAATGAGTGCCTGATCCAATGTCAATGTACCCTTCACTTTCACTTTAGGTAAAAGGCAAATGCCATCTGCCTCCAGGGCAGCAGTTCAGGGTGGCAGTTTGAGCAAGAGCACTGGAGGCAGACAGACCTGCATTCTTGTCCAGCCACCAACAACATTGAGCTGGGTCCTGGAGCAATGTTAACTTAACCCCTCTGAGCATCAACTGAAAAGGGGGAAAGTAATAGTCCCCTTGCCGAGGGCATTGAGAAGACGATTACTTAGGACAGTGGAGTGCAAGTTCAAGGTCTTGGATCTGAAACTTTGGGGGGCAGATGTGGTTCCAAATTCAGAACATTTGGGACTTTAGAAAGGTAATATGGCACATATCCCAAATATCACACAGCCCTCTGGTGGAATCAGGCAGCATTCTATTATTTTTGCAGAGAAATACGAATATTTAACTAAATCCAGCTGAAATTTTGCCCTCAAATAAATGTTGCCACTGAATTTGCAAACATAAAATTGGTTGTCAGAGCTTTTTGGACTTCAAGTCACAGAGAAGGGATTTGGACTTGTCATTCTGAAGGGGGGGATCTTGAACTCCGTGATGCCCCCCTTTTTTTGGAGTCAGGACACCTTGCCTCCCTTTGTTGGATTTTAATGATTCCATCGCTCCTCATTGTATGCCTCGCCCTAGCCCATTCTAGAAGGAGTATCTTTGTCTCTAAGAAAAGGGAGGCAGAAGGATTTTGTTTCCAGAATGTGATGCCCCTTCTCCCTGAAGACAATTGGAGGTACCATAGCATGTTGCAAAATCAGGGTTAGGAGATGCAGCTTTCGATTTTGTAATTAGCAACTGGTTAATAAAAATTACCTGTACTCAAAGACTCAGCCAAGCACTAGGAACAGAGGTCAGAGACGTGCTGAGGAAGAGAACGGCTAGCAAGAGGTCAAATGCCAGCAGAGCCGCACTCAAAGCTGGAAACCTCAGAGCCTCCTGTCTGGGGAGTCTGGAGTGCAGCTCCATGGGGAGGAGGCCTGTGGATGGTGGCCAGTTGGAATAAGAACAAAAACGCCCGAAATCTGATCCTTGAGACAGACCAGTGGCACAGGGGGAAGGGGCAGCTGTGGAGACACAGACCAAAGAGGCACACACGGTTGTTTTTACAGATTTTGAGAGCGGAAAGAAGAGGGAATCAAGTCTCAAATGCTTTCTACCTTTAACAACAAGCCTAGTCCGTCCTTAGCTCGGAATCCCTGGGTGATGCAAACAGTTAAGCACTCAGCTACTAACCAAAAGTTGGAGGTTCGAGACCACCCGGAGGTGCCTTGGAAGAAAGGCCTGGCAATCTACTTCCCAAAAATCACCATTGAAAACCCTATGGAGCACAGCTGTACTCTGACACACATGGGGTTGGCATGAGTTGGAATTGACTGGTTTCTCTGCTTAGTTCAGGCCACCGTGAATGCTTCACATTGCAGAGATAGTGGACAAACAGAGATAACGTGCCATCTTTGGCAAACTGAGCCCTCCAAAGTGAGGCCCTCCCAGCGCTGAGGGTCTGATGGGAGATAGCGCAGGGCCGGGAAGCCTGGGCCTGGCCCTCGGCCCTTGGCAGGGCCCAGGCTTCAGGGCTAGGTTTGAGGCCAGGTTTAAGAGAGCCCTAGCTTTAGAGGAAGCCAGATCACTTGGGTCCACATCCTGGCTCTGTCACTTTTTCATCAGGCAAGCTAGTTACTCTCTCTGAGCCTCAGTCTCCCCATCTGTAAAATGGACATATTAGGATACCTATCTCATGGAGCTGTTGTGAAGATGAGATGAGGGAAGGGTGCTTGGCACATGGCCAGGTACTTAAGAGGGGTTGTACCCCTAAGGAAAGCTCCCTAGTGGGGTGCTTTCCAGATGAGGGTGTCAGGGAGGACATTCCCCAGGTGGCTGGGAAGAAGCCCAGGCAGTGGACCCAGGCTGATGACCCCAGACAGACCAGATCAGCTTGGCCTCCTGAGCCCCCTGAAAGATGGGGAGGGGAAAATGTAGGTTCCCCCTCCGGCCAGCCCAGGGGCCTAATCTCAGAGGGGAGCTGAGGTGCTGGGAGCCACGTGGGGGCTGCTCCATCCCTGTGTAGATGGACTCCGGGGCGACTTCCTATGAGCAGAGGCAGGGGTGAGGAGCAGCCCAGTCCTGCCTGGGCCTCCTCCTGCTGCCCTTCCCTCTCCTTCCCTGCAGCCAGCTTGGCCCAGAGCAGGCGCAGGGCTGCCTGCTATTTCAAGACAGAGGGCTCCCCCCACCCCCGGCCATCAGGGAGTGAGAGAGGACAGAAGGGAGAGTGTTCAAAGACATGGCAAAGTTAGGGTCAGCCTTGCGGCCCACCCAGGGCCAAGGTCACGTGGACGATGGTCCTGCTTGGTGATGGGCGCTGGAGGCTTGGCACGTCTCGTCTGTGTTGGTTTCTGGAACTTGCTAAACCCTGCCCCATGGCCCCAGAGGGTTAAACTAAAGCACTCAGGACACCCTGGTGATCCTGGAGGGATGGTCCTTCCTCTCCCTCCACTCTCTTCCCTCCTCTCCCCCCCATCCCCTGCCTCCCTGGCTTACTCCCTTCCTTCTCCCCCTCCTCTCC
>NW_004444259.1:450181-493005 GCF_000243295.1 Trichechus manatus latirostris
CCCCCCACCACTCACTCCCCACCCCCCACCACTCACTCCCCACACACAAATCCTCAAAAGGACCTTTTCTGAAACCGGAAGTTCCTTTGGCTTTGGACTTGGAGCCTGCTTAGTAGAGCATAACCTTTCATTACCACTGTCGCAATTAGCACTGCCAATTAAATTCTTTGCATTCATACCCTGACCTCCCATGGAAAACAAAAATGATCAAACCACGTTAGTTAGGCAAAGACAATTCCCTCTTGTCATCAAAGTTACATCTGCCCCATCTTCAACTGGAGACCGAGTCTCAGATGAACCTTTTCCTAGTCTCAGAATTGCTCATTAACGCTAAAAAAAAGTCACCATTATTATGTTGCTGAAATAAACGACAATCAGATGTACCAAATATTGTCAGGGAAAGCTCTGTGGCATTGGACTCCCAAGGCCTTCCTTCCTTCCCTTAATTCTTTTCTCTTCTTGAAGGGAAGGGGTGGGGGAGAGCGGCACTGTTGTGAGTGTTAGCAGAAAAGTTTCTGTACGTTTTGCCTTTTACTCATTCTGGGGACAAGCAGCACAGATTTCATTTCAAAGGTCAGAGCTGGTGGAGTGCTGGAGCGGAGGCCTCTGGGATAAACTGGGCTGCCCCCGCTTCTAACCAAGGACCGCAATTTGCCAGATAAATGATCGGGGCTGGGCAGGAGGTGGCATTCAGGTTCCAGAGAGCCTGTGGGTCAGAGCCTGGGGCTTGCTCATCCTACACACAACTTTGCCAGGCATACATATGTTTTCCTGAGTGAGCATTTTTATTTTTGTATTTAAACACAATTGTACATGCAAGCCTAGACTTTCCCTTCTTTCTAAATTGGGCTGTGAAGCGCTAATTAGTTTGGGGAAATTTTTTTAGCTGCTTTGGGAGGAAATGGAATTAGACACAGTATAACTTACATTTCAATTTGAAAATTTAGGGGCAGATAGATTGAGGTGGGAAAAGTTTTGTTTTAACCCCTCTGAATTACCAGGAAATGCAACTCCACAGGCTGTTGAATTTGGGCGCTGCAGGCTCAGAAGGTGCGAACTGTTACCAAGAATCAGAATTTTGTTTGTTCAGTTTCTTTTTGGGTTGCATAAAGCCATGCATGATCCTCCACTTCAAAGCTATGTTCCGTTTTCAAAAAGTGAAAATTTACAATGAGCCGCTTGTCAATGCTAACCTTTGGGACTTCAACCTTTTTCTTCTGTCAGAAATTGAAGAATGAGTGAGATGCTGCATTGCAATGAAGGCAGCTTTACTCTGTGTTCTTGGAGTAATGGTCTGATACTCAGTGGGGTCAACACCAAAACTTACAGGGATGCAGAAGCTCCCAAATGCAGATGCCTTAGCAGTAGAGATCAATAGCCAAAATTTTAAAATCACTTAGTCATCTTATAAAAGCCAAAAATGCAACCTTTTTCAGAAACTTCCTGTATAAACAGAATGTATACATTATTTTATACTAAGTTAGTTAAAACAACCTACTTATATGTCACTGTAAGGCAAGAAAAGAGATCTTATTTTAATTTTGCACAGGTAGAAGGACAGAAATAAATTATTATATCGTGCTAGTTTAAACTCTATTCCTTATGAAGATACTTACCAACTCAAAACAGAGAATGCCACATGGAAAGGCAGTGTAGTTTTGTACATACAACAGATTGGAAAGTGAAGTGCTTCGTTACTGTTATGGCCTCGTGTGAAAAGTTTGTAAAATAGAAAACATGTCTAGGGAAGATGGAAAGTCACAGTGGACACATACTCCATTCAGCTTTGGCCCTAACGCCCAAAGCCAGCATGGTCTCTGAGTGTGGGAGTGGCTGGCACCAGAGCAGCAAGGTGGGTCAGAGCCGTGACCCATCCAGGCAAGCAAGGGACGCATGCTCAAAGGGCTCGACTGCATCCCTCCTGCCCCCTTCCTGTACCTTTTCCAGCTTCAGATCCATTAATGATCTCATATCATAGATTTAGGGAGACTTTTCTTGGGTTTACTTGTACTTTTAGCCCGTTCTGTCCCTTGAGGTTTGACCAATTCCACAACCCGGGCCTGCTGTGGAAAGCAACTGTGTGTGTTCTGATCTGGCTCCTTTTGAGCTTAAACGGGGAACAGAATACTGCTCAGAGTTAAAGCACTCCACTCCCACCCCCTAAAAGGAAAGTGTTTCTGCTTTTTTTTCTGAGGAGTTGAAAATGTTTGGGGCTTTATTTGATTTCATTATTTTGCCCGCTATGACAAATGCTGCTTTTGTTTGTTTTGTTGTATTGTGGTTTTTTGCTAGATGAGGGGTTATCTGGTTAGTTTCCCGCATCAGAAGAGGTGAGGGGTTGTTGACAGCTGAAAGCAACACGAAGATCCAAAGAGATTTCCCCTGCTAGGCTTGCCTCTGTGGCCATCCTGAGCAGCGTCTAGGGGTGCTGGCAGAGTCGTCACTGACTCCCGACTCCCATTGGAATACCAGCTTCTATCTTAGAGAGTGGAATCGAGGGAGAGCATTTCTTTATTTCTTCAAAGCTTTGTACCATCTCCCACTGTTAACTAAAAGTTTCATGTTAGATTAGAAAATGCGTGGCTTCGAATCCCACAGATGAAAAGCACAGAAGCCACAGACTTCCATTGGGTTACTGGAGTTAGGTGCATAGGAAAAAAGAGAGTGGGCACTTCAGGAAGTTATCTATATAGCCCTGGCCTAAATGTGGCCTTCAAGGACTGAAAGATTCATAGCCTGACTTTGTCAGAGATTATTCCAATGCTTGCTTTGCTTTGGGAGCTTTGGATTTAAAGCTAAATGCACAAGTTCTAGCTGGCATGTACCTCATAAAGGCTTCCAAGTTTTACTGTCCCTCAACTTTGAGCAGAGGAGGTGAGCAAGGCTGTGGGGACCCAGACTCCTTTCCAGGCCCTTGTCTGGGTGGTTCATGAAGGGAATTTGCCAAAGCCAGCTAGCTCAGTAGGCCAACATTTGAAGGCCGTGTCCTCATTTGCAATTTTGAGTAGTGATCATTTATTTCCTTGTAACAAAGGTTTGAATGGGGCGTGAGGGCCCCAACTACTCCTGAGTGGGAATAAGTGAGCTATTCCATGACGCTTTGCCGTTTATCAGGCAATCTTTTCCAAGATGAGCTCTGGAAAATGAGAAAAGACAAAGGACATCCTCCAAAACCTAAGTTCTAAAACACTTGCTAATCCCTTCCTAATTAAAAGCAGTATTTTATTTTAAAACGATATTAAAATGAAACATACATGTGGCAGCAAGCTGAGCTGCCTCTGTTTGGAAGCTGGTGATCGGTGCACTATTGACTGCACGTGCATTCATTATTTTCTGCGGACCATCAGGGTTTTCTCAGTGAAGTACAATAAACGCACATTAAACACCTGGGATGAGGCTACTGGGCATAGTCAGTGCTTAGAAATAACGTTCCTGGTCAATTGCACAGAATTTCTGTCCCTTTCTGGGGCGTTTTGGAGAAATGACAGCATGTGGGTAAGGGCACAAAGAAGTGACTGTAAACAGGAACAGACGTTATCTCTGCTTCCAAATGGGATGAGAAACCCAACTTGCTTCATTGGTTCTCTGGTGCATCTGCACATCTGGAAACACTGAGATGATTCAGTTTACTGGTTAATACAAGGGCCAACAGAATGGTGCAGTGACTTGCTGTTTCAGGCTGGCTTTCTGTGTACATGGTCCTTGGGGAGCAAGTACTACCCGGGAAGACAGTTCTGAAAGAGGTTCAGGATCCCAGCCACAATGAGAACCAGCTCCGAAGGCCTGGACACTGTCACACAAATTAGAAACCACGAGCCTCTGACCAATGCCCTGAAGACTTCGGGAAAGTTGACGTACCTGTCATTGTGTCCCTATGCAGGTCCCAGCTCGCAAGACCTTTGGTTTCTGTCTCTCAAGGCTTGGTGTTGTCCACTTTTTCATCAGAATTATTTGTGTCATGTCTGCGCCCCACAACTTGATAGTGAGCTCCTCAGGCCCAAGATGATGTCTTATCTAGCTCTGTAAAGCATGTTGAATAGTGCTTTGAATGAAAGAATGGAAGAATGCATGAAAGAATGAATCAATGAATGAGTTGCATCTGCTAGCCTTTGCAGAATGTTTAAGTTCTTGGGACAATTTTGAGTCTTTGACAAATTTTGAGTGATTACTGATAGAAATGTCCAGTCTTCAAGGCTTAGGAGTCTGATGAACTCTTTATTTTCTCGTGTTGGACGGAAGGGAAAACTTGAAGTCTGTTTACAGGGCTGCTACCCACTGACTGCAGACATTTTTCTGGTACACTTGGGCTCTTGACCTTCTACAGCACGTGGGCAAATTGCCTATGGTTCAAAAAGTGCAGTATCTGAATGCATGTGATTTCTTCAACTTCCAACAAATACACAGTTTTATACTTCCGGTGGTAATTTACACTGGTTGTTCTATTGTTGTTTTAATGCAATTTAGAAGGACCAAACAAGACCTCTAGCTGCCATTTCACATACCCCAGTGAGAGCGGCACATGATCAGAAAAGCCGAAAAAGCTGGCTTAGAAGTTCAGGCTGCTCATGGTATTGCTTGTTTCCAGAAAGATCGTTCATAACACTGTGGGGTGGCGCTACTATTCCTAACATAAACCAATTGATTTCCGTCAGTCCTGAGAGCAGCGAGAGGTTTTCACTTACATGCAAAATGTGTTTATAGCTCTGCTGTTTCTTTTTGACTAGCACAGTATCGAGTGAACATGTTTTGAAGGCTGTTCAGCATATGTCCTTCTCCTGTAATCTTAAAACATAGCTTACAAGAACACTTGGTTGTATTTGAATAAGCTCCCACCCATGGTTTAACAAAAAAACATTAAGAGGTTTATTTTACTAGTTCATGAGCACAGATTTCACATTCTTGGTAGAACTTATCTTCTTGAGGTTTTGTTTCTGTTTGTTTTTGTCATTCTGCCGCTATATTGTTAGCTTCTTTCTGTGTTCACTCTTAATTTGGAAGTGTCCACTTTAGTGGAATAATTACATCCCAAGGAGGTTCTTCTCCCCCAGAAAGGTCCTTTGACTTCCCATTATTGCTCTATTAGTTGCTCTAGTTCAAAATTGATACAGATCCAAGGAGCAGAATGGGGTTGAAAAGAGCAGCCTCCGGCAGTGGCCTTGACCTTGTTGATTCTCTGCTGAGTTCATATAGATCTGCAATGGTGCTGCCCTGCCTGGCTCTTTCCTCAGCAGCTGGTGGGCAGCACTGCTCTTCTGAGCTCTATGGTTCCCCACACTGCAAAAGGCAGGAGTGTAACTCAGGACTCGTCCACTGATAAAACCGTGTCCATCAGCTTTCGGCATAATGGTGTGGCCTCCAGAACGTCCAAAGCTCCGCCAAGTCCCTACTGCAAGCAGAAAATGTGCTTGTGACTTGCAGAGCTAGACTGGCATCCACTCTGAGTTTACAGTCCTTCTCCTTGCTCGATGTTTGAGATAAATTTTTGAGATAAAAAGCTCAAGAGTGATCAACATTCTAGTCCACAATGCCCCCAAGGCTTAAGAACCCTTCAGAAATTGGAAGACAGCTACAGTGTCCCCAGTGAGTCTTCTCTTCCCTTGCCCCCACCAGTTCTTTGCCCGTATCTTGATGTGGAGCACAAGGCATTGGAGCGAGCCCTCTAGGTGAGTAAGGCTCTACTAGACTGGCCAAAATGCTCCACGGGGGTTTGGCCCAACGCAGAGGCGAGCAGGAGGTTCCTAACAATCTCCCTTGGTTTCTGTCCCCCAAATCCCACCTGCAATGGTGCTAGCCACATTTCCTGTCTCCAGCTCCAACTTATAAACCCCCTCCCCCAATATAAGAGGCTCCTGAAAGCCACACTTTTCTCTGTAATTCTTCAGGCTCTTGCTTTGTGTCTATATCCTACTCTCCCAGTATGCAAAGTTTGTGACGTAATACTGGGCTAGGGATTGAGAAAGAGAATGAACCCTCATAATTATTTCTAGAGCCATTAGCATCTTACTCAGCCACACGTCTTACGAGCTTTTAATTTTCTTTTTTTTTTTTTTTTTTTTAGTTATTACCTCTGAAATCAAATCTCAACTTTCTGGTATGTTCTTGGACTTTTCAAGGGATTTAAAAATTCAGGAGCTCCGTGCCAATAATTGCTTTTAGGAGTGAGCATCGCCTATTTTCTATAGATGAATTTCAGTCTGGATTGTCAATTATTTTCTTCACAGAAACCCACAAAGTACATATTTGAGTTTGCATCGGAATTGAACATGATCCAGAAATTCTTAATGTTGTTAAGCTAGATTATTGCTTCTAAAATGTGTATAGCATTCCACTAATGCAAAATAGAGTATTTAAGAGCTTGAGGACAGCACTTGAGATCTGAATGAGGAACCCAAGATTGTAATATTTGATCTGCACTGGAAGTGGTTGCTGGAGTGTGTTGTACAGACCGTTCAGGTGTGTTAGGCTTATCTTTAAATGAGCTTCTCTGTGAATAATGATAGGAGAATATGACTCAATGCTGAGCAGGGTCAACAGGCCCTGAGCTTCATCAGTCTGGTGTGCTCTAACCTGAGGCTGGGCTATAATACAGACCTTACGAACTCAGAGGTCTGAGGGGCCAGGCTAGGTTCTTTATCAGTTAGGGTGTGTTTGGCCACAAGTAGCAAAACAAACAAACAACAGCGACAACAAAAACCAGTTCAAATGGCTTAAACACTACAGAGGATTTACTGGCTTCTGTACACGGAAGTCCAGCAGTTGGGTAGACTTCAGGGTCGGTTTGATTCAAGGGCTCAACAGTGTCACCAAAGGTGCTGTTTCTTTCCATCTGTGTCTATTCTACCTAAGGCAGCTCCCCCTTGTGGGCACACAAGAGCAGTCAGCAACTCCAGGGGCTACAGGCTTCCTCCTAGCCTCATCCAGGGAGCAGGAGAGAGGGCTGCTTCTGGAAGCTCTTTCAGAGAGTGAGGAAGCTGCTTTCCCAGAAGCCTCTGGGAACTTCTCCAGGTGTGTTGGCCTGCACTGATCACATACCCACCATGCTGCTTTGTTTAAACCTGAGCAAAGTGCCCTGCTTCTAGAATCTTGGGTGGAACCAGATTCCCCCAAAGCATATGGGCTGCAACGGGGTAGTGAGGCCTCCTGAATGAAAATCGAAGGAGGTACCAAGAGAAGGAAGACTCGGTGTTGGTGAGGCAACCAACAGTATTTGCTACAGTCAACTTCTTTGGCCATCCACACCCATACACTCCCTCTTCCCATGCATATACCTTCCACAATGCCCACCCTCATGGGAAACTTATTTATTTCTCCCCAAAGGGGTCCAGCTCTAAGTCAGAAGCTCCGAGTAATGTGACATCCTCTGTTTGGTCAGTATGTAGCTCCTCCGGTTCCGGGGACTTCTGGCCACCAGATTCACCTTGGCAGAGAAAGAGCAGGATTACAGCAATTAAAAACAAAGCAAGCCAGGAAATCTCCCATTTGGAAAGAGTGAGTTGGAAGCAACACACAGAGGTCACTGGTCCATCATCCACATCATACCTTGCTGGACAGGGTAGCAAGGCTCCCTGCCCTGGCAGTGGAAAGGGTTCTCGGCCAGTCTCAGCACCAGATGAAGGTCATAGGCACCAGGGTGAACTAAAGAGCACACAGTCGACCTAAGGTACTCACACTCAAAAGAAGGTAGAATAGTGTGCAAGCCAAACAAAACCTGTCTCCAAGCCACATCTGGCCACATGGCGGCCTCTATATGTGAAGAGCACTGAACCAGGGGCTCAGACACGTGGGTGTGAATCATATCAACTCTCACTTATTGTGTTTCCACTGGGTGCCAGGTACTGGGCATATAGCATCACACGCTCCTCATACTCTCTCTTCCTTTCCTAGCCCTCACCACCATTTGTACATGAAATTAGACGTGTGTCTGTGCAATTACTTGCTTCATGTTTAGCTTCTTCACTAGACTGTAAGCTCCACAAGGTAAGGGACCATGTCTGTTTTAGCTCACCATTATATCCCCAGCACTTAACACAGTTCTTAATGCATAGTAGGAGCTCATTAAATAGTTGATGAATGGATAAATGTGATCCTTACAACGCACACATGACTTCAGAAAGCAGCCCCTTTTCCATGAAGAGCTGGACCCTTAGTCTTCATGTTGAAAGAATTATCTCTCTGTAATCTGGGTATCCTTCAGATCTTGGACTAGGAGTAGCACTGAGTGAAGCTGGGATGTAGATAAAGTTGGTTTGGGAACTTTGCCAACTTTCTGCCCCAGAGGCCTTTCGCCTGGCCGACATCTATTCGCCCTTCCTCCAAGAGGCCCTCCCAGCCTAGGTTGGGTTCTCTGTTATATGTTCTCTAGCACCCTGCAATGTTCCTTTATATCAGTCTTTCTTATGAATCCTTGTGTAACTGCTTCCTCGTTACGTGAGGGTGCCAGCTCTAAAAGGACAAAGACCACATTGGCCTTGTTCACCCATGTCATCACAACACGCCACCTGGCTCATTGTAGGTGCTCGGTAAAACCACGTTGCACAAAGGCTATAAAAGGCAAACTGCAGGCAGATTCCAGCTGCAGCATTTTATTACAGCTGACAACCACCAAACAACCTATACAACACACTCCACAGTGTACAATTAGGAATGAAACAGACAAGACCTCAGAAGAGACAAACACGCTGGTCCCGAGCCCCAGTGTCCTTGGCATCCACAGCCAACTCTCTTATAGGCCTGGCCTCTTCCCCCTGGGAGCCTAGGGCCCTTGGGCACCCAGAGTGCGTCGCCACCAGCCATCCTGGGCCTCCTCTCCAGACAGCAGCCTCCCCACCTTGAGTGTCCAGCTCCCTCCCTCCTCCACACCCATAGTCCATAGGTACTTGGGTGAAGGCAATAGAGACTCTTATAGCTCACAGCTGCCCAAGCCAGCAGGGTCTGGAGAGCTGATGTGGGTGAACCCCACCTTTTCTCACTGGGGAAATGAGAGTCCGGTGAGGCAGCAGTCCAGTCTCCTGACTTCTGGTCCAGTACTCAGGTTGCATGCATTCTTCATCTTGAGGTAGACAGATGGCTTCAGATCTGAGACTAGGATATGAACTTCTTATGTTGTTTACAGTTAAGCAACGTTGCTGTAATCCTGTGCCGTGAAATAGAAGTTTCTAATTAAATCAAACTGGACCAAGCACTTAAGGTAATTTATTTAGAGATGGCAGATTATTTATTACAGAGAAAGTCCATGAACTATCTAAAAGTAGATCCTGCATATATTGAACTTGAAGACTGTGTCTAAGTTTAAGGTAACTGATGGGTCCCCTTCTCATTCGATAGTCACACATCAAAAGGATGTTTGTGTTTCCAGGAATAGTGGTAGACTATGCTTAATCTTGCTATTTTGATTCCCAGAGCTAGCCCTTCTTCCTTCAAAACAGACCCATAAACCACCCATTTGCTGGGTTGCGAGGCCCTGGGAGGGAGGGCAGCATGATGGGAGACCAGAACCTTCTCCACAGGGCACAGGCAGGTGGAGACATTCAGAAGGCTTGACTAAAGCCCTTGTTATCCAGGAACCCTGGGAAAATACCCTTGTCAGTGCTCACCCCAGTGACTTGCGTTGTCTTTTTTCAAAAAAACCAATTCATGACTGGGATGATGAAAGAAACTCACAGGAAAGGATATCCAGCCCAAGAAATCTACAGAAACCACAATAAAGCTCAGTCAAGAATTCATTCACTGAGCTGTGAGACAAGTGCTTACAGGGGGGAACAGGGAGTGCTTCTCCTGATGCTCATGGTGGTTGTTCACTGGGACAGTATGGGGAAACCACCCAGGGGTGAAGGGCAAAGGGTCCCCTCTGTATCTTTGGCTGAAAGAAGAGCTAGGTAGGGAAGTGCTCCTTTGTGTCGGTTTGGGTCTGCCAAAAAGCAGAACCAATATGGGGTTAGACATGTGTCTTAGTTACCAAGTATTGCCACAACAGAAATACCACAAGTGGGTGACTTTAAAGCGTAGAAACTTGTTTTCTCATAGTTCAGGAGCTAGAAATCTGAATTTAGGGTGTGGCTCTAGGGGAAGGTCTTTCCTTGTCATTAGCCCCTGGAGTTCCTTGGCATTCCTTGGTATGCCTTGGTGTTCCTTGGTGTTTGTTCCCCCTGTTTGTGTCTCTGAGAACTATTTCGCTCTTTTTATAACTCAGAAGTGATTAGGCTTAGGATCCACCCTCCGCAGTTATGACCTCATTAACATAACAAAAGAAAACTTACTTCCAAACAGGATCACATCCACAGGTGCAAGGGCCAGGAATTCAACACATATTTTGGGGGAACACAATTCAATTCTTAACAGCATGCAAGAAATGTATTGGGGGAAACAACTGTGAAGGATAAAGGGAGAGGGAGCAAGAGAAGATGGGGAAAGCCTCAGACTGCAGTTCAGGTGGTCTTTGAAGACTGGGGATGACAGAAGGAGGATTGGGTAAGAAGAGTCTCAGACTCCAGCAGCCCTCCAGGAAAGGTTCAGCCAGGCCAATGGGGAGTCCTCGAGCCAAAGCTGCCAGTTGGAGGAGTCCTGCATCTCACAGGGATAGGCCTGACTTTGTTTGCCCATCATGTTCAGTCACTGGCTGGGAGTGTGGTGGTAGATACTAGAAGGCAGTCAATTACGCTCCCCACAGCGAAGATCTGGGCAGCCACTGACATCCTTCCTTTGGTAGTTGTGGCTGGGAAGGCCATTTCCCTGAGTTTCTGGTAGACAGCAAACAGCTACAGGGAAGAGGCCAGGGTGGAATTAGTTTGACTACTCTGAATCAAAAGGCCAAGGCTGGCTTGACTGGTTTGTAGCTGGGGTGGTCATGAGTTGCGGCCAACTCAACGGCAGCTAACAATGTAACAATATGGTGTATTACATTGATTTTCATACGCTGAACCATCCTTGCATTCCTTGGATAAAAGCCACTTGCTCATGGTGTATACTCCTTTTTACATGTTGCTGGATTTATTTTGCTAGTACTTTGTTGAGGATTTTTGTGTCTATATTCATAAGGTATATTGCCTTCCCTTCCCCTTTTAGGAACTTAGTTTCCCCATGTGTAGAATGATGGCATTGAATTAGACAGTCTCCAAGGTCTCTTTCAGTATACGTGTTCTCTGATTCTGTGATACTAAGAACCACTAAGAATGGCTCTGAGGTTCCTTGCTACTCCTCTCTCCTGGCTCCGTGTCTGGTCTCCTTCCTTCCCTCCCCTCAGCCTAGGGTAATTAAGAGGCTGAATATTCAATTTTCTTATTTCTTAAATAACTTTATGCTGGCCACAGAAATATTCAAGTGGGTATTCTGTCTCCTGACAAGAACTCAGAGAGCCAGTACCAGGCAACCCGAAGTCCCACGAAGAGAGCAGATTGAGCCAGGTCCTTCCTGCAGCCTTGACACCACCCTAATCCCCCTGAGCTGTGCATCTCCAGAAAAAGCTGTGATATACAACAGAAAAGTAAACCAAACAAAACTAAACCAAACCCGTTGCAATAATACCAAAATCCTAAAACGACTTTTTTAAATGCTGTTGTTATTGTGTGCCGTTGAGTCGATTGCAACTCATAGTGACCTCATGTGACAGAGTAGAACTGCCCCATAGGGTTTCCAAGGCTGTAATCTTTATGGAAGCAGATTGCCAGGTCTTTCTCCCACAGAGCAGCTGGTGGGTTCAAACCGCCAACCTTTCGGTTAGCAGCCTAACACTTAACCACTGTGCCACCAGGGCTCCTTACTTTTTAAAATAGATTTTATTTTTTAGAGCAGTTTGAGATGTACAGAAAAATTGCACAGAAAGTACAGCGTTCCTGTATGCCCCCTCCCCCCAGCACACAGTTTCCTATTATTAATATCTTGCATTTCTGTGGTACATTTGTTACAGTAGATGAGCCGATATTGGTATGTTATTATTAACTAAAGTCCATAGTTTACATGAGGGGTCACTGTTTGTGTTGTACAGTTCTATGGACTTTGACAGTTGCATAATGTCATGCGTCCACCATTACCCTACTATGCAGAATAGTTTCACTGCTCTTAAAATGTCCTGTGCTCAAGGTGACTTTTTTTTTTACAGACTTTAATTTTTTAGAGCAGTTTTAGGTGTAAAGAACAATAGTCACAAAGTACAGAGAGTTCCTGTATACCCCTTCCCCCCTGCACACAGTTTCCCGTTATTAACATCTCCCATTGCTGTGACGCATGTGTTACAGTTCATGAACCAATATTGATACCTTATTATTAACCAAAGTCCGTAGTTGACATAAAGGTTCACTCTTTGTGTTGTACAGTCCTGTGGGTTTTGACAAACGCATAATATCATGTGTCTGCCTTTACAGTATCATAACAAGTAATTTCACTGCCCTAAACATGTCCTGTGCTCAAGGTGACTTTTTTTAACCTCTAAGTTCTGATGGTTTTATATTTATAAACTTAGGTGGTGCTTTTGACGTAGCACCGTGTTTCCCACTTACGTGATTCCTGGTGTTTCTAAAGGAAATCATCTGTTAAAATTCATACTATACATACAGAATAGTATGTAAAACATACAATAATAAAACCAACCCCCATGTACTCATCAACCAGCTTAAGAAACAGAACCTTAAAAATGTCTTAGACGATTCCTATATCCTCCTCCCTCCCCCCAGAGATAACCACTGCCCTGACTTCTGACAGCCCACCCTCGGAATGCACCCTAGACTCCTTGACAAGATTTGAGCTCCTCGTCGTTAGATCAGGCACGTTCCCAGACTCTTTAGGTAGCTGTTTTCTGTGTAGATTTCCACAGATGGCTGGTCTCATCTATTGTGTGTTGATCCTGGTTAGTTTCCATTTTAGATGGCGACCTCATCTTTTTCAATACGTTTTATGATTTTCTCATTACAAGAGTGATATGCGCTCTTGGTGGTAAAAGCGGACAATGCAGAAAAGTGTAGAGAAAACACAAAAGCTAACACCTAGGGGTAACCATTGTTAACATGTTGGAATACGGTATTCCATTAATTCTTTTCTAGCCAGGATAAGTATAAAGTGAAAACCTTATGTGGGTTATAGTCGTCGATATTTATCCTACAGTCAGGTCAAGAAATAGAAGGTTGACAGCACCCCTGTACCCTCCTGATCACAGCCCCTCCCTTCCCCTGAAAGGTGACATTTTCTTGCTTTTCTATGTAGTTTCCCACTTATTAATGGACTCTTAAAGAGGGAATTACTTCATTTTGAAAAACGAAGTGTCAAGCACAAACCCAGATGTGTAAGGAAAAAGTCATATTCCACTATTAGATGCAAGCTTCCAGAAGAAGAGCTGAGCAGTCCCTGGTCATCATCTGCCCCCAGCTTCCCTCTTGGAGAGTCAGTGGCCAAGTCACAGTGAGCTTTGGAATGCCCAGTCAGGACATCTGGCAGAGCTGTGGCATGGTACTGGACACGCAGAAGAACTATGATCAGAGGGATTGGGCTACTCTGTTTTCTGCTTTCAGGCCCACCACGGCCTGCCTCCAGTCCCTCTAGCTCTCAGATGTGGGATGACACCAGTGTCCTCAGCTGATCCAGGTATCAGGAGAGCAGAGCAGGAAATTCACTGGCAAACGGTCAAGCCAAAGAATAAGCCCCCAGATCTCAGCCAGGGTGGGGAGAGGCAGATGCCCAGGGAAGTGGAGTTGGGAGGGAGTCCCTGGGTAATGCAAATGGCTACTAACATGCTCGGCTACTAACCGGAAGATTGGAGGTTCAAGTCCACCCAGAGGTGGCTCAGAAGAAAGACCTGGTGATCTACTTCTGAAAAGTCAGCCATTAAAAACCTTATGGAGCACGGTTCTACTCTGACACACATAGGGTGATCACGAGTCAGAGTCAACTCAACTGCAACTGGTGGTGGTGGACCAGCTTCTTAAATAGCTTGCAGTCAACCTCCATTACATTAACCTTTCCCTCACCTCCCTGTTCCAGAGACAACCCGGGGCTCCTGCTCCTGAGCCTGTGGAAGGTTCTGCCAAGCTGGTTTTCAGCTTTCCCTCTGCCTCCATGTGATTCAGCATCTTTGGGTCTGTTTAGTCAGTTAACCGGGCCCATCTACTTTTCAGCTTCAGAAATTACGGTGCTGTTATCTCCTCTCCTGGCTTCTCTATCCTTGTGAGATTGTGTCTTTAGAAACAAAACAAGACATTAAAACTGACTGTGGTTTTAATGGGGCTTTGGGAGGCAGTGAATGTAGATGCATGTATTAAATCTGCTATCTAAATCCGGAAGTCTCCAAAGGAAATCCTGCTGCTCCCTTCCCTGTTGCCCGAATGTGACAGTGAGTTGGATGGCTCCCTTGGAAGCCTGGGCTTATCATCAGGGAACCACTGAGGGGACTCCAGGGTGGGGGATAGGCAGAAGCATAAGGGTTATGCTTTGAACGTTGCTTGGGCTGGAATTCTTTTTAGTATTTGTGATGAAGAGCCTGGAATTTGGAGTAAGTCAGGTCCAAGCTCAGCTCCCAGCTCTGCCACTTACTTAGGTGTGACTTTGAGCAAGTGGCTTTACTTCTCTGAACCTTATTTTCCTCCCCTCTAACATGGGTTTCATGACGGTACCCATCTTTCAGGGTGGCGTGGGGATTAAATGAGGGAAAATTTGTAAAGTGTTTCACTCAGTGTCTGGCGCATGGTACGCGTTCAAGTCAAGGTAGCTGTTATCATCACCATCATCATGAGACAATAGGAATTTTCTGGGAGCTGTCAGAACAGCTAGTGCCACAGGCCTCTCCAGGCTGCTGAGACTCTGGACTCCAGAGAGCCTGGATGCACTTCCCCTTTGCCCCAGCTCCTGAGGCTCCCGGGAACAGTCCCCTGGCCCGTCTTGCTGCCTGATTAACTCCTAGCGGCCCACCACACAGTCGTTGTACTGACAGTATTGCCATGCCGTGAAAATGCCCAACAGCCTGGCAGGTTTTCTGGAAGAAAGCACGATGCCCAGCCTGGACATCAGCACTGCATGGCAGCCTGGTTCTGGGGGGGGCATACAGAGGACTGGGCCCCAGCCTTGGCCCCAGGCAGCTAAACGTCCAGTTGCTTATTCATGGGAATTAATTTTGCACAAAAAAAGATAATTATTCCCGAATTGATGTATACATTATGGATTTTACATTTTGGGGCTATTGGGTTTTTTTTTGTCCCCCCCTCTAGGCAAAGTAGCAATTTACCACTTGAACTTAATCCTGTGGTTAAATTCAAACTCTAAGAAATAGCTTAGTGAACTTGATTCTGGAGCCCTAGACATTGAAACTTTGAAATGTTAAAGCTAAATTGTGTATTTTATAGAGGAAAAACCTAGAAAATCTCGGACTCTTCCAGATCTTGCAGAAGGGGTACCCTGCTCTAAGAAAACTGACTTTTACAAAATGCAAATCCACGAAACAGAGCCACTAAATGGAGGGGATTGGCACTTGTAGTGTCGATTTTGACTCATAGCAACCCCTAGGCTGTAATCTTTACTGCCAGGTCTTTTCTCCAGCAGAGCCACTGGGTGGGCTTGAACCACCGACCTTTCTTTAGTAGCCAAGCACTTAAACCTTTGCGCCACCAGATCTTCTTGGTATTCTGCAGAATTTCTTTAGTGAGCCCTGCTTCCCTCTTGTACCACATGTATCATAACATAATGCCCCAACTTGGAGTGCTCCTCATGTTAGGATACAGTTATTGTAGAAAGAAAAGAACACCTGGGTTGCACAGTAGCCAGCCCCCAACCATTGCACAGCTGTGGGCCCTAGCGGCCCCCTGGACTCTTCCTACTGCTGGTCTGCTTGTTGCAATATAAAGATTTCAGTTGGGTGACTTGATAATGCTGAACTCAGAGCATGGGCTTTGAAGTCAGACAATACCTGGATTCTAGTCCAGGCTCTGGTACTTACTAACGAATGACCTTGGAAAAGTTGCCTATTCTCTTTGTACCTCAGTTTCCTCATCTGTACAATGGGGATCGTAATAGCACTGCCTCATTGGACTGTTATGAGCATTAATTATTTGAAATGACCCCTGGAAAGGGCTGAGCCCAGTGCCTCATGCAGAGTAAGTTCCCAACAAATACCTCTACTATTATTAATATTTTCATCATTAGCATCATCATTTATCATCATTATTAGTTATTTTACCAATAACCACAACAATGGACTCAGACATACTAATGATGATGAAGATGGTGCAGGACCAGGCAATATTTCATTCTGTTATACATGAGGTGGACGCGAATCGGAGCCAACTCGACAGCAACTAACAGCAACAATATATTACCCAAAGATGGGAGAGGTGACAGGCCTGCTGTGCATGCTGGCCAGACCACACCTAGAGCAACATGGTCAGTTCCAGGCTAATCCATGTACAATTCGTAGACCAGTGTCTGGAACATAGTAGAAGTGCAGAGGTATTACTGTTAATTAATACTACCACTAACTAACCTTCCAAGAGTGCATGCAACATGCCAGGCCCTTCATGTGTGTTAATTCCACCACAGCCCCGGCCACTCTATGTGTAATGTACAATTATTGCCCCCTTTCACAGATGAAGAAACTAAGGCATAGAAAGATTAAATAACTTCCCCAAACTGGCCTAACTCGGCTATGGCCAATCTGTGATTCAAGCCCAGACCCCCTTCTTCCAGAGCCCACATCCTGAGCCACCATGCTTATAGAGCTGCACTCTCCAGCACTGTAGCCAGCAACCATACTTGGCTATTTATATTTAAATGAATTACGATTAAAATAAATATTCAGTTCCTCATTCACACTCGCCACATTTCAAGTGCTCAATAACCACGTGGCCAGTGACTACCATATTGGACAGTGCAGCTATAGAACATTTTATTCTTTCTACTATGATGATTCATCATCATCATCACAGAAAGTTCTATTGGATGGCGCTGCTTACAGCGCTTCTGGGATTCTACAACTCATGAAAGCTCAGACTAGAGTTGCATAGCTTTTCCCGTATAGTTAACAATAGACGCATGATTGTCGTATATTGAAGTCCCATTTGCAATTAGCCAAGCAGGGAACGGCAAGCAAGAGGCCAAGTCTTGACCTGCATTCCATTTTCCTGTTTTCCCAGTACGTTACTCGACATTTACAGTCGTGTCCTGTCACCTATGACATGTGGAGACATTCACCAATTTGCCCAAAGATCCAGGTTCTTCCATGGCCCTGACTAACTCTTTGGGCCAAGTGGCTAACGTTTCGTGCCTGGCGCATTCATTTCACTAGTGACTTGAACAACTGGGGCTGGCATCTGAAGTCAACCCCTCATGGAGGACCTGGGTTCTGAAAGGCTCAGCCAAGCCTCCCCACCCCTCTCCTGGGCTCTCTCCTCTCACCTCTCCACATGGTTAGGAACGACCAGAGAAAGACAGGAGCAGTTCAGGATTCATTGCCTGAGCTCCCAAGATGATTAAGTCAAGAAACCTACCAGCTCCCAGAAGCCAGCGGAGTTACAGTTTATAGCTATAGCCTTGTGAATGCACGTGGACCTCCTTCTGAATTGCCATAGTGGAGAATATCAGACCAAATTCTACTCCAGTCAGTAATTCATAAAGTAAGAGCAGTCATCCACTTCTTGCAAAGCAGCTGAATAAGTCTGTGTCTCAGCCATAATCTCTGCTCCTTGCTCCAGAGCCTGTATGAGCTACAGTGATATTGCAGAATAGTCAACAAGGCTGCTTTCTTCTGTGTGAGCGGGGGAGGAGCACCTGGCTGTTCCTCTCCATGTGCAGAGAAGGAGCCCATGGACTTCCAAACTCAGGATGGGCATGGTTGTTAGGCACTCCATAGTGGTCAAAAGTGCAGCCTCTGAAAGCAGATCTAGGTCTGTCCCCCTGCTTGCCGCTGCTGGCTGTGTACCTGGGTAAGCCCGCCCTCAGGTCTTCCTCTTGTAAACTAGGGTTAATCTCAAGGGCATGTGTGTACACTATGTGCTCAATAAATGACGTCAGTTTCATTGTATGATTATGACCACTCTCTATTCTGCTGGTGGGCTTTATAAACCCAGCAACGTTGAAAAGGGATGAATCAATGTGCTTAAAGGTAGGTAGAGGCTCAGTTTATCATTGCCGTTCCTACTAAAAAGAGACCAGCACGGTGCTCACCAGACTGTAATCTCCCCAGTGCCTGAGACATCATGCCATGCTCAAAGTAAAGTCACTTGAACTTGGCAAGCATTTGCTGAGCCCTTTGCCTATACCAGGCACTGTCTGAGCACCAGAGAGATTTCAAGGCGACTGAGACTTGGAGCAGCAGGAATGTTCAGGCAGCCTGGAGTGTCCAGCTCCAGGAGCTGGACCTCAGAGGTACTCAGGATTCCTAAGATTCCCAGTGTGGAAACTTAAAGAAAGAGCATTCCAGGCTGGGCAAACCAAGCACAGGAGGTTGACGATGCGTGGCAGCCTGTCTAGAGAACCCCGAGGCAACTGGTATGACTGAAAGGTCCATGGCGCCATGGAACCTGGCTGCAAGGAGGTGGGGAGGGGAAAAGATGACGAGTACTAAGGGCAGCGCTTAGTAGGGTGCATTTGTGTCTCTAGGCAGGGGTGAGCCATAGGAGGGATTTGCAGAAGGAGTGAGCTGGGGCCCACAGGGTTCCAGCAAGCTTCCTGGCAGTCATGGGAAGCCCAGGGTCTGGCAATGAGTGGGTGTGAGCTCCGCGAAATTGGGCACTAGGCACCCACTATCAGACTACCCACCACAAGGTCTAATTCTATGAAATTTGGAATAGCATAGAGCCAGCCAGTCCCAAGAGCTAGTAATCATGCCTCTCAATGATTGATTTACTTGTTTTTCTGAGATTTCCAGTGATTTCCAAAGAGAGGATTAGACTTACCTTATGTTTGGGAACTTCTAGAAGTGGAAACATTCCAAACAACCTGTTCTTCAGGGGCTGGGTCTCACACTTAAAGGGTGTGTGATTAGCAGTTTCTTTTCCTAATTAAATAAAGTGGAGAAAACACACGGGCATCAGCTGTAAAGCTCTCAGTCAGCAGAGTCAAGATTGAATTCCATCTGTGTTATTTATTTCGTCTTTTAACTGGGGGTAGCACTGGTCTGACAAGTGCCTGCCGCCATTCTGCACCACTGGAATAAGTGACTCCTGACCACTCCTGAAGGAAACCCTGGTGGTGCAGTGGTTAAGAGTTCAGGCTGCTGACCAAAAGGTCAGCAGTTCAATCCACCAGGTACTCCTTGGAAACCCTATGGGGCAGTTCTACTCTGTCCTGCAGGGTTGCTATGAGTCAGAATTGACTCGATGGCAATGGGTTTGGTTTTTTGGTTTGGCCACTCCTGATGGCTGCTCTGGTAGAACTGCCCACGCTGTTACGGGACCTGCTACCATGGGAAGCTTCCATGTGCCATCTGCAGTTTTTCTCTGTCTCATGGACCACTGAGGCCCTGTAAGCCTGTGTTCATGCCGCTGGAAGTCCTGTTTCTTGACCCCTCACTAATATCCAACAAGTCACATTACTCTACCAGGGGTACCTGAGCAAAAGCTTCAAAGGCTTCGCTTCTCTACAAATAAACCCCATTCATTGCTTCTAGAATGCATCATCATGGAGTGGGCAAGTAAGCAGAACTCAATTAATATTTGTACCTTGGGATCTTTAAATTCCAATGTGGCTTTAAAATATTATTGAAAACTATCAAAGAGCCAGGTATACAGGCATAAAGAATTGTCAGTGGTCAAAAGGGACCTTTCTGCCCCAAGGACAAGTGGGAGCTGGAGGAAATGAATCTGCAGATGGTCAGGGAGCTCAGCTCTGTAATAACGAAAGACCCGGGGAGTGGGACACTGAGCCCTCTCCAGTTGGGGACTCTGCCGTCAGGATGACAAGGAAGACTTCTCACAAGCACGTTGAGTTCACTTGGTCAGAATAGTTCATGTTTCTTTTTGAGTTTTTGGTTTTTGTCTTTTGGGGGTTTTTTTGCTTTTATTTGAGGGGGTATCATCTCTTAAGCTACATTGTCTTCACATCTCTATATTCGTATTCCCACTCTTACATATTTATAATTTACTCTTAAATTTTTGCCAGCCCCTCCCCCTTTAAAATTTTGCTTATACTTTTTGTAATGGCACATTTTAAGAGTTTCTGCATTTCCAAAATAGTTTTCCGTATGGCAGGTTAGTGATGGAACACACACACACCCTGGCAAACTACATGTGGCTTGGGAGCCAGGCAAGGCTGGGTTTGCATCTTGCTCTGCTGCTAACTAGCTGTGTGACTTTGGGCAAATTATTTGACCTCTCTGGGCCTTTGTTTCCTCATCTGTAGAATAAGGACAATAACAGTTTCTGCCTCATGTACAACTGTTTATAAGGCCTGGGCGAGATAGAACGTTGAAATCACTTGGGTTAGGGCCTGGAACATAACAAATGCTCGATAAATTCAGTAGTGAGAGTTTTTCTTCTCATTTCCAATGATGCATCCAAACGTCTACTTGAAGACCATCCATGACAGAGACTTGCCCACAATGGGTACTTAGTGAGACTTTATTGCCATGAATTGAATTGACTCTGACTGTTCAGCTTTGTGCTGAACATACTCTTCATTTCGGGGGTGAATAGTTTCCTCTTCTCTGGGATGTTTGGTCATAGACACAGATGCTCCCTCATGGCTCAGGGGTTCTGAGGACAGCCTGAGAGTGAAGACACTGTGTCCCGTAGACAGAAGGCTTCCGCTTGTCCAGGCGGGCTTCCCCATCCTCTTGACAGGGCTGTGTCAGCCGCTCACTGGAGTTCTGAAGCTTTCCCTGACATGGCAATCAAAGATGAGGTTTTCTTAATTGCCTTTGGCTGAAAGAAAGAACTGGGTCATCTGTTCCACTCTGGTGAAATTCCTGTCTTCTGAAGCAGGATGGGAAGGCGAGGTGCCACAGCTGAATCCCGAAGCTGTGAGGGCCAGCGAGGCTGTGGTTCAGACGCACTTGGCTGTTGGGGGAGTTACACTTGCTTGTTTTGGTCTTGCACTCACCATTTGGTTTTGCAGATTCATCAGCATGTCTACCTACATACACACCAATTTAGAGTTGGTGCGCACTTTGGCGAGGCGGGGTGGGGGCAGGGATGACTGGTGGTCAAAGTCATTGAAGATGAACCAGCCTGATTCCTCTTTCCAAGAAGACAGTGATGGCTCAAGGCAGGGGTTTTTAACATGAGATCCACAGGTGGGGTCAAGTGGGCCAGAAACCCCCGGCACTTGTCTGCAAAATGCTGGTGGGCTGGGGAGGGCGAGACACCACTGTCAGGGCATCTGTCTGTGGAGACAGACCATAGCTTTAAACTGAGTCTGAGGAGCCCGTGATCCAAGGAAAGCTAAGAGCACCCCCTCCAGTTTGTGTGCATAAACACCACACCCAGAGGACCGAGCTAGGCAGTCAGGTGGTTGACAAGATCGGTCACAACCATCTCGTGGCCAGGCCGCTGACAGACTGTTCAATCGGTTGTTGTAGACTCATGTAGACAAAGCCTGCAAGCTTGGGGAAGCCAGGCCCCCCCAGGTCAGCCTCGGGCGGCAGCCCCCGTCCTGCCAGGCGCTGGGGAGTGAGCCCTTCCTGCCCAGCAGCTCCTTTGCTCATGAGCTGGCCCGAGTCACCTCCTCGCACAGCACCTCAGAGGCAGCGCCCTGGGGCGGCTGGGATCCGAAGGCCTGGAGGCAGGTGCCCGCTCCACTGCTGCCTAGCTGCGACGCTGCAGGTAAGTCACTCCCCCTCTGCGCCTCGCTTTCCTCATCTGCCAACCGGGGCGCCGTCCCCTGCTCAGCCTGCCCGCCCGCCTCACAGGGGTGTTGGGAGGAACACAGGAGGTGACAGCTCCGAAGGAAGGCCCTTAACAACCTGTAAAGCTCTGTACACCTCTGAGGGAGTTCTAGCACTTTCTCGCCCTGCTTCTTCTCTGCTTTCTCCCTGGCCTTCTTTCTCAAAGGGACCACCCAAGGCAAGCCTCAGGGAAAGGAGTGGGGACAGCCGGTGCAATTGCTCGCTCCCTCTGCAGTATGCCTTCCAGAATCCTGCTTCCTCACCGGCCTGTCTGTCCCTGTGGTCAGACTGTGAGCCCACGGGGGCCAGGCTGTGCTTCTGCACCTCCAACCCCTGCCCCATTGCCCACCTGCTCCATGCCTAGTGGGTGCTTGGGAAGGGCCTCTGCTGCCAGCAAGCGGATGGGGCCCCTGCCTCCGCGGTCTTTGACTTCACCCAGGACTCGCACCCCATGGAAGTGGGAAGTTGGGTTGTCCCCCTGGAGGTGTGGCAGCCCGGGAGGGCAGGCAGAAGGAGCACACGCCAAGCCTATCCAAGATGGCCGGGTGTTTGGGTCATCCTTGAGAGGCCGGAGTCTAGAAGGAATGGCGTGACTTGCCCCGAAGGGCGACACGAGTGCTTCCGAGAGCAAGATGGGGGTGGCCAGCCAGAGCAGGCCTTGCAGAGGCCTGCCCTTGGGTGGTGGAGTGCTGTTCTGACGCATGACACGTCAGTGTGCACAGGAGATCGGCCCCTGCGTGCCGAGAAACCTGGAGAAGTGAACATTTTCTCAGCGATAGTAATCAGAAGATAGCCCTCAAACTGAAAGGGCCTCCCGGGCTTCGGGCCTTTAACGGAAATTCTGCTGGGCTGCAGCGGGAGAGCCGTGTCCTTTTATCCCGGCTGCCCCGGCCGCGCTTTCCGCTGGAGGACTATTGCTTTTCCTCTTGCTCGCTCTTTTTTTCCCCTTCTCTGTGTGCTCCCGGAGTGCCCTCACACTCTTCAGCTGTTCACTCTTCAGCACAAAGCAGCCAGAGAGACAGAATGAGCAAATGGCCCGGGAAGTTGCCCCCTCCGGATGTGGCTGTTTGCACCCTGGTCTGCCCTGCCTGGCCCTGCCCTGCCCTCAGAAGCCACAAGTGAGGGGCTCCCAGCTAGCCTGGCTCACGAATTCCGATTCCCCACCTGATTCTCACTCTTCCCAAGTCACCTTGCTCCTCCTAAGTGTTCTAGGAACCTGTGGAAGTTGGGCCCTCCCAGGGGGCCGTGGGGCAGGCCCCACATTGTCAAAAGGCTCGCTTTCTCGCCAGCCCAGTCTGTGATCAGGAAGGGCGGGCTCAGTGTGGGACAGAGGCTGCAGGCACAGGGAAGAAGAGAGGCGAGCTGGAAGGACACGGGTTTCCTCTGCCCAGGGATCATTCCCAGCATTTCAACCAAGCCCTTCCGGAACCAGCCGGCCTGGAACCACCAAGCCTGAGGAGGAGTCAGAATGGAGTTTACACAGTTGTAGGTCAAGTGGAAAGACAGAACGCAGAGGGCAAACAAAGATGACCTAGACATCTCAGCCATTTGCTTTAGCTGTGGTGGTGGTGTTTTTAAAAAAAAAATTATTGTGGTAGAATATATATAACAAAACGTTTGCCACCGTAACCATCTTTAAGTGTACAATTCAGTGACATTGATTATGTTCATCATGTTGTACAACCATCACCAGTACCCATTTCCAAAATTGTTTCATCACCCCAAACAGAAACTCAGTGCCCGTTCAGCAATATCTCCCTCAGCCATTTGTTTTGATGGCACTTTATTTAGTGAAGCCCCCAGTGGCAGCTCCAGACCAGCTCAGGCCCAGGGGCAGCCTTGTTACCAGGAGTTAGGCGTCCAGCTCCTGAGCCAGGGCCCAGAGGGGCAAAGGAAGCCCTCAGCAGGCCAGTGCAGCCCCAGGTTTTGCCCAATTTCGAGAATGTTGTGGCAGCTACCAGTTCACCCTCAGGGCCCCCATGCACTGACCCAAGGGGTCTGCCAGTGCCTGCCCATGCTTGAGCCCTTCAGCCGGTTCTCTTTTCTCTAGAACACACATCACTGTCTGGAGTGATCTCTGATGATTTGCCATGTCTGTCAGCCTCTCCCTCAGTCGTAAGTTCCATGAGAGTAGAGATGCACAGTGACATCCCCATGCCCGGGACAGTGCCTGACCCACAGCAGGCCCACCATAAATGTTTGTCACGTGACTGGTGACAGACTGACTGACTGGGCTGCCCAGTTAGCCCCGTCCTCCCATCCTGCACTTGGGTCAATGAGCAGGGAAAGGCACTGAGCTAAGGCAATGCCAAGAGCAGGTGCTCAGTAAGCTCTGCCCCAGATCTTGGCCCCAGCAGTCCCCGGGAAGGAGAAGTAGCCTGACAGCACACTCATCACTCACCATTGTCCTGCCTCCCCGGGAGACATTCTGGAGAAACTGAGTCACAGGCTCTGAGAGTTAAGAGGGGCCAAGGATATGATCGAGTCTTGCCTGCTGTGCATTTATAGGAAGCTCCTCTATAACACTCCTGCCAAATAGCCTCTGTTTGCATATCTGTGGTGAAGGAGAGCTCACCCCTTCCCCAGGCAACCTCTTTCATCTTTGGACAGGTGTTCTTGTTAGAAAGAGCTTTCTTGGATTGAGCTGAACTCTGCCCCCCTGCAGCTCCTCCTCCTTGACCCTGGTTCTGTCCTCAGGGCTCCATGGAGCCAAGCTCCCCACCCCCACCACCTCCCCAGTGCCTTCTGGAATCCAATGGCTACAGGTATTCCTGGCGGGGTGATGGGGGAGGGGAAGGCACTTCTCTCTGCACCTGCCCCACACCCTACCCATTAGACTTCCTTTGGCTTTGCCTGCATCACCTGGGCAGTATATAGTGTGTCTCCAAAGCCACCAGAGCAACTTCTTATGCCAGCCATTTTAGCACTCAACCATCCAAAGGAATCTTGTCTCCCCAGAACAGTTGCCTTGGAAGCCAGGCACTTGCCCTGCCTTTGGACTGTCTCCAAAAGTCACACCCTCCCTCCGAGGCAGAGGAATTGCCCTCCCTGAGGACAGCAATGTCCCTTCCACAGAGCCCCTTTGCCATGTGGTCCCCTCTCTTTGGGCACTGACCTGAGAGGCACTAGGGTGCAGGATGCCCTCTGGCTTGTGAGCACCTCGACAGCAGGGATCAGCCTGGGTCCTCTTTGCCACCCTCTCAGAGCCCAGCACCGAGTCTTATAAAGAGTTGTTGAATGGAGAAAGAAAATAACTGGTCTTGGAAGGCCAACCCCAAAGAGGAATTCCAGCAGAGTGCTGACCTCTGGCTTCCTCCTGGGAGACTGGAAGGGCCCTGGAGTCAGCTTCTCCCTCATCTGGGTGGTTTCCGAAGGGCACTTGGGGAGAAGCTTTGCACAGGGCTCTGGTGACAGGGCCTCTGTCACCATCCCTTCATGGGCCACACCAGCCAGAGCCTCTGGGCCCGAGGGGTCCCACCCACCATGGTGTGGGAACCGGCAACATTCAGGTCTTGAGTGTGTGTGCCCCGTGCACGGGGCTATGTTCCCATCATTTCAAGGGAGAAGCCAGAAGGGTGGGTGGCTTTTTCCAAGTCTGGCGTCTTTGGCAAAAACTACAAAAGAAGGTGCTTTCTCTTCTGGAGTAATAAACAAACACAACCACACTTGAGCTCATTAACCTTTGGGACCCATAGCTGAGTGCCTCCTGCCGCGGTGCAGGCTGGCTCTGCATGCGGGCACCCCTGAGGCAGGACTTTCCTAGTGGTGGAAAAACCAATCGCCCTCTCTCCCTCCCTTCCCCTCCCCTCCCCTCCCCCTCCCCCTTCATCCCCTTTCTCCTCCCCTCATCCCCTTCCCTTCTCTTCCTCCTCCCCCACCCCTTCCTCCTTCGCCTTCCTCCTTTTCCCCCCTCCTCCCCCTCCCGCTTCATCCCCTTTCTCCTCCCCCTCATTCCCTTCATTGTCCCCCTCCTCTTTCTCTTCCCCCTCCCTGAATGTGCTTTACAAAATAAGGCTTTGGATCCCTTCCCTGCCTTCCCACAGAAGCTTATTTCATTCGAGCGGCACAGTCAGATGCTCCCCTCCTGGGGGTCATGGAGGGGATCCAGGCACCTTGTGTGGGCATCTGTCTATGAGGCCTGCTGCTTACCTACCTGCCCTTCCGCTGAGCCACTGCCTCTCCCCCACCCACCCCTTCCAACTAGAGATTCCCTTTCGGCCAAGTGACGGAATCAAGAACGAGGCCATTCCTCCTCTGGGGTGATAAGGGGGAGGGGCCCAGGTGATGGCACTGGGGACAGGCAGGAGATAGGAGCAGGTGGTGACTGAGGAGGGGAGATGAGCCGGTGGCTGAGCCATGTGTTGAGCATCACTGTGCCGATAGACAGAGGCTTCTTGGCAGGGGTAGGGTTTGGGCTGGCATTAGTCCTTCCACCAGCCCCCAGAGACAGGCAGGGGCTCTGCAGCTTCCTGGGTGTCGGTGGGAAGCTGGCAGGAAGGCAGTTCCAGGACTGCCTGGGACCCATCTGTGAATGGGGCCCTTCATGGGGCTGGGAGGGGGTGGCAGAGGAAGAGGCTGGGGCCTAGTTCTCCGGGAGACCTCCTCCTGGACCCAGGCCCAGGCCCACAATAGTGGCCACCATGGGGCCTCCTCGATGCTGCCCTCTTGTCAGTGCCACCTGGCACAACAGGACCCGGTGCCATGACAGTTGCAGCCCCAGAAAGAGGAGTCACGTGATGACCGCCCCCATAACCGTGCGGATAGAAAGCCACACGTTGCCTGGGCCATCCTTCAGGAGAGGGGCTGAGCGTGAGTGGCCCATCACCAAGCAGCCACTTTCAGCCACTGTTTCCTCCTGGTCACTGAAAACATTGGTCATTTCCTGTTTTCTCCATTTTCCAACGATTTGAATTGTCAGTGTCAAAAGGCAACAACTGTTTTCTTGGGTCTTATCTTTGGAGCACATTGATTCAGAACAAAGGATGGAGCCTCCGGCTGCAAAACAAAGGAAGCGCCTCCTCGGGAGGGCTGCAGAGAATGCCCAGGACTGCAAGACCAGTCAGAGCACCAGTCTGGCCGTGGCACGGACGGCCCCGTGGGGTGAAGAGGCCAGGGAGGGCCTGGGCTGGATGGTGGTGGCACCCCGGGAACCCTGGGGCCCTGCAGGCCCAGCCACTACTGCTGCAGGCCAGGGGGCGAGGGTACCTTTGGGACTTAGGCGTTTCTGTCACGATCCTGCCGAGCAGACTGTCCCTTCAGTTTCAGACGCTGTGGATTTCGTCCCTCCTTGGATGAACACTCGCACTGTTGAGCAGCATGCTCCCTCGCTTTCATCCAGTGGGCCTGCCCAGTCCCTCCAGCCTGGGAATCCTGCCCCAATTGGCCTTGGGTGGGGTTGTGTTTTCTCCCCACATCCTTCCTGTTGGACTTCCCTGCCCTTCGTCAACTTTCTCTTTGGCCATGCTCTCGAGCCCCCCACCGCCACCCCTTACGACTGTGGTATTTGCTAAAATGAACAGGGCAGCTGGTGGGAACGGAGGCAGAGTCAGTGTAGAAGCTAGCAGGCCCCATGGAACTAGTCCCCAGAGGCAGCTGGCTGGCACTGCAGAAGCCCTGGGCCCGGAAGTAGGAGACATGGCGCTGCCTAGCCATGTGACTTTGGGCAAGTTGTGTAAGCTCTGTGAGCCTCAGCTGTCACATCAGTAAGCTGGGGACCTTCACTCTTCTGCCCCACCCTCCCAGGGCTGGTGTGAGGGTCAAAGAGAAGAACAGAAGCGAAGGGGCTGGGTCGAGGTGGAAGGGCTGCCTCCATACGCCCACCCCAGGGCAGTGGTCCATCCACCCAGAGCATCTCAGCAGCCCCTAGTGTCCCCCCACTTCCGGATGGTGTGGCCCATCATGGGTAACGCTGGGATGCCAGCGGTACCCATCTCAAAGGATGAAGGGACGTCATCAATGCCAAGTGCTTGGTACAGTGAAGTCTCATGAAGGCAACCCCCTAGTTCCCCGCCCAGGCAGAAGGCCACTCTGTGGGACTGCTGGGAAGCAGCTTGCCCCCCACCACCCACATCCCAGCAGCCCCAGAGCGGGGGTGGGAGGGGGAGCAGAACGAGGACAGGAAGCAGGCTAGGGGCGGGACGGAAAGTAACCCCGGGTCTGGTGAACTCGCTGCTGTTGTAGTCCCCCCAGTGGCATGTGTTTGTCCCCTCTGCCTTGGCAGGAACTGAGGCCGGGACGGCTGCCAGGCCCCTGCCGCCCCGCCCCTCCCACGCCAGCCCCGCTGGCTGGAAAACAGCCCTGCCCAGGCAGCCCGTTTCGCAGGCTCTTGTCTTCACGTCTTCTGGCATCTGGGGTGGCTCCAGCCAGAGAGCTGGCACAGGGGTCTGCTGCCTGACAGAGCTGCCTGGGTCAGGGGCACACTAAGGAGAAGGCTTCTTGGGATGGCCACAGGCCGGCAGAGATGGTGTGAGGCCGCAAGCACTGGACGGGGAGTCCAACCCCGTCCCAGGCCCACCCCAACTCTGAAGGCTTGCCCCAGGCCTTGGGGCCTTCATGGGATTCTCTCCCGGCCATGCCCTTCCCTGGGCCCCTCCCTCAGCTGACTCACGGCAGCCCAGGCTTGGCTCCTCCACCCGCCCTCCTGGCTGGCTTTGAGACTGCAGACAGGAAGCTCGTCCCAGTTGCCCCGCTCCAGCCAGTCAGGATGAAAGGAAGTTGCCGTGAGGGTTTGGTTGCTCCTGGTGTGGGAGAGTGCGGCCATCTGACTGTGGGATCGTCCACTATTCATGCCAGGATCACCAGGAACGCACTTCGGCCCTTTCCCCAAGACAGCCCTGCAGAGGCTGGGCACCCACCGCCACATCGCCCAGAGTCAGCTTGGCCCCAGCCCGGCGTCCCCACATGCTCAGCCAGTCCGCACCTGGGTGGTTTGGAGTCGAGTCCCTACCCCAGTTGCTTACTGTCTCCCAATGCAGCCAGCCGGTCTGGGTATCTGCCTGAGACTGGCATGCCCAGACTCCCATCGGGACTGTGGGCATGGTCTTACCAAGGCAGAGTAGCATAGGACTGTCACCTCCCTCCTTCTACATACTCTGCTTCTATTAATGCAACCTTATGTGACATTTGCTATCTTGGTGACCACATCTCACTGCTGACCCGTCCTGAGCGGACGGACATCCAAAACTGCCTAAATCTCTTTTCTCTGCACTCTCGCTACGAAGCTTTGTCTCCCCCTCCCCCATCCTATGCTGTTGCAGTTGGTGTTTTGAACCCAAGTGCAGACGCCTACTTTTATTTATACCTGTGGAATTTTGCTTGGGAGGGCGGGGCCTGCATGCGAGTGTGTGTTGGTGCGTTCACTCATGCTTTCTGCTCCACCAAAGCCAAGTCCTGGGTCCCCACACAGCGATCCCAAGGCTAATAGTGCGTGGTAACTGTTAGCTAATGTGGCTTTTTCGTTTTCTGTTTAGCCAGAGAAACAGAGAGCAGGTCTTACGGCAATGACCCCTGAACAGCGGAGTGCATATATAGCCCAACAGATGAGTCAATTTCAAGGTAAGCAGTGAAGGTCAATATTTCTGAAAGGGCAGGCAAGGGAGGGGTGCACATGTGTTGGGGTGAGGTAAGAATTTGTGTCAGAGTGACTAGTTAATGTTGGGGTGTCTTGATGCCCTGAGGGAGCGGGGGCAGTTCTGAGCATCAGTTCAGCTTCTGGTTAAATAGCACGGGGGTTGGAACTCACGCTGAAAGCAGTTCATCCCTTCCTGAGCACTTAAGTCGGATCCCAGGTGAAGGCCAGGTCTTCATGACTCAGAAATCACTGTTTCATTCAAGAGATTGATTAAGCAGAGTCGGACCCCTTAGCCACCACCCGTCTGTCAGGGTGTCATACTGTGATGGCCTGCATGTTGCTATGATGCAGGAAGCTATGCCCCTGGTATTTCAAATACCAGCAGGGTCACCCACAGTAGACAGGTTTCAGCGGAGCTTCCAGACTCAGACAGACTAGGAAGAAAGGCCTGGCGATCTGCTTCCAAACATTAGCCAATGAGAACCCTGTGGATCACAAGAGAACATTGTCCAATATAGTGCTGGAAGATGAGCCCCCTAGGTTGGAAGGCACTCGAAATACACAGTGGCCACAACAATGAACTAGAGAATGCCAGAGCTCAGGAAGATGGCTCAGAACTGGGCAACATTTCGTTCTGTTGTACGTGGGGTCGCCAGGCGTCAGAGCGGACTAACAACAACAGGCCCCTTAAAGTCGTTATTCTAAATGGGAGAGGAGTGTGTATTAGAATCACCTGGGGTGCCACGCCCCCAGGGTTCTACTCCTGCCCCCACCCGCACGCACACACACATGTATGAACGCACGCACGTTGCTGATGTGACCTTCCATTTCTCACGGGCGCCTGGGTCATCTCTCAAGCGTGTGGAATGAAAAGGAACTGCCGCAATTCTGCCTCTGCTGGGGCCGTCCATGGCCGCTCTCAATGTAATCAACCTTTACTAGCAGGGGATCCAGCAGTGAGCAGCAAAATGGGGCATGACCCTACCCGGGGAGCTCACGGACTAGCCAGGGAGACGTGTGGTAAGCCATCAGTACACACCGAGAGTACTCATGGGAGCGCCCAGCACTAGTCTGGGGGTAAGGGGAGGCTGCTCACCGCCGACACCTCGGAGACGTGGAGATGGGGGAAGGAAGGCAGGCGGTCAGCGTCTTCCTTGCAGCCGTTGCTCCTCCATTGTCATGTAGGAACCCCTGTGCGTTTGGGCCTGGAACTAGCCTGGCAGAGTTCCACAGGAGCTCGCGGACAAGTTGCAGGAGGGCTGATGGCCTCCAGGGGTCACCTTATGAGCTCGATTCCAGCCTAGTTGACAACAGGGACCGTGCTGTGATAATAGAGAAGAACCCGAATTGCAGTGTGGCGCATGGCCTCAGCGGCAGACAGACCAGGGCTTGAGTCCTCACTCCACCGCCTCCTACCTGGCCTCAGGCAAACACGGGCTGCTACCTGCCTCTGTTTCCTCACCCGGAAGTAGGGCGTTCACAAGGCCCTGCTCAGCTCTTTAAGAGGGACATCAGTGGTGCTGTGCATTGACAGTCGCCAACCTTCGGCGTTCGGAAGGCGTCTTCCTCAGGGAGGCCAGAACGTCCACTCGTGCATGTCAGCCTTTAGACAGGAACGCCAGTGCAGTCTGAGCCGGTAAACACTTTCTGAGCCCGAGATAGGGCTGGTGGAGCCCAGAGATGAACCAAGTACTGTCCTCCCTTGCTCACTCGAACCCGGCTCCTTGCTGGTGGAGGAGCTGAGGACGCCATGCCTCCTGAGACTGTGAGGCTGAACCGATCGGAGCCCTGGGGGGAGGTCTTACTGGCCGGGCTCCCTCCCCCCTCCCCTTCCTTCCTCCCTTCCATCGCACATGCCCATCTGTAGAGGGGTGAGCGGGCCGGGCCATGGAGAGAGTGCTGAGCACAGACACTGGCCGGCCGGAGCTTGCCATCAACCCCAACCCCAACCCCAACCCTAACCCTAACCCTAACCCTAACCCTAAAGGTGAACGACTAAGCTGGCATGTCAGCCCACCATGATGTACTCTGCCAGGTGTAGGGGCCCGGGGAGGGGCATTGGGAGGAGTCGGGCGCAGGGGCTGTGTCCATAGGAGCAAAGGTGGTGAGGATGGGGGTGAGGGTCAGTAGCTCCCCTCCAGCCACCGACACCCAAGACCAGGGTGCCTTTGGAACTGACCCTACTTCTCTCGTTCTGCAGCCGTCCAAGAACTAGTCACCTCCAAGTGCAGCCGGACCAAGGCAAGCCCCCAGCCCAGCCAGCCCCTGACACCATCCAGAACCCGGCTTCTTCAGAGCAATCTGAGTCCAGGAACGATCCCTCTCACCAGGCCCCCGCACCGGGGCACTATGGACGTGACCTCGCCGAATCCCAGCAAACAGCCAGCAATCATCATCTCCGGCCCCCAGTGTCCCCTGCCCCCACGGTCCAGCCAGCATGCACAGAGTCCCAAGGCAGCTCCCCCAGGAGTGCCCCTGCCCGGCTTCTGTCCCAGTCCCCTGGGCAGCCAGCACCTGAGTCCCCACCAGCTCCAACATCCCAGTGTGCCAAGAATGCCCAATGTGTTCAACAATGCCCCGTGGGCGGTGGTGGCAGCAACTGGGACTGCAGCGGTCTCAAGGGGACCAGCTCCGGGCCAAGTAGATAATAGCATTCTGCCACATTTTGATAGCAATTCCACCTTCACCAAGGCGCCCATGACAGCGCCTCTGGTCGCCCCGGCATTCCCACCACAGCAGAGAGTTGTGTCCCACAATCAGATGGCCTCGGGGGGCCCACCTAGCCAGAAGGCAGGTGCTGCCCTGGCCAACCGCAACTTCAGCCTGCTGGGCAGCCAGAGCCTCAGGCAGAGCCCGGTGCGGGGCCCCGTGCCGGTGCTGAGCGCCACCAAGTCCCTCCAGCAAGGCCTGGCCAGCTTCAGTCCCATGAGTCCTATCCAGGGCGTTGAGCCGCCAAGCTACGTGGCCGCCGCCGCTGCCACTGCTGCTGCCTCCGCCATTGCTGCCAGCCAGTCACCAGGTCCATCCAACAGAATGGGCCCCCCTGCTGAGCTGCCGCCCTATGATTCAGTGCCCCAGCTCCCACTCAACCATCTGATCTCGCCCCCTGACTGCAGTGAGGTGGATTTCATCGAAGCCCTCTTGAAAGGCCCCAGCGCGAGCCCAGATGAGGACTGGGTGTGCAACCTGAGGCTGATTGATGACATTTTGGAGCAGAATGCTGCTGCCCAAAATGCCACAGCCCAGAACGCTGGCCAGCCCACCCGGGAGGCCGGGGAGCTTTAAGTCTCCGCAGGACGCCCAGAGAAAGCCCCACGGTGAGTGATGTCACCCTGGGAATGACATGACCCCGTAGCAAATTCACAAGTGGCCCAGACCAGCCACGGTTGTTTTCTCCTTACAGTTGGAGTGGCATCAGCCCACGGCCACCCCTCTCTATACTTGTGACAAAATGAAAAGCTGGTGATTTTTCAAGCTACCTGTACATAGTTGAAAATTTTGTAAATTGTTTTCCTAAACATTAATGACAGAAGTATTTATACTTCATTTTGTGACTTTGTAAATAAAGTGACAGCATAGCTTTTGTTTCAGTAGAGTTGTGTTCATTATACATCGTTTTTTGTGTTTATTATACGTTGTTACAAATATGCAGACTGTCTTGTCAGCTCCAGTGATACCTTGTTCAGCCGGGAGGCTGAGGCGCTTCTGGTTCTGCCGTGGGAGATGTGGACGTGATCAAGAGATGTTGTGCAAAGTTACAAATGCCAAACAGAAAACCACTTGACCATTTATCTCCATTTTTGCTAAAATGCTATCACTTGGTGTGATTCTTGATCTCTTTTGCAAACCTTTCCGTCTCTGTTGGCTCTTTACCTGCTGAGTATATTCCGGCAGAAGCTGTGTGACCCTGAGGGCCCCCCAGAGGAAACTTACCAAGAAACTGGGATGTTCTTTTGATTTGGGAAGCAAGCCCACGAAGAGCTAGTGGGTGAGCTGAGGGCTGTCTGAGAGTCCGCCTTGAGGAATGACAGCGTGCTCCCGCCTTTATCCCTCGGACGAGAGATCGCCCCGTGCCGGCTCGTCTGCAGGTGTGCCTTTGGTGGCAAAGGTGCGCTGTTCCTGGTTTAAGGCCTTTGAGTATTTGTTTTGCTGTAAGACTGTGGTTTGGAGGAAAAAAAGTCTGTACACATTAATAGTTGTTTTGGGGTTTGTCTTTGATAGTTTCTGTCTGCAATTATCGTCATGTATATTTAAGTGTCTGTTATGGAAACCCCACAGCCACTGTCCTGTAAGCTTCTCTCAGTGTCCTGACTGTGTAATCACATTTTAATTGCCATGTTGTGTCCAGCTTTACATCTGAAATCTGGCATCTGTTTCAAGCCAGTGCGTTTTTCCTTCGTTCTGTAATAAACAGCCAAGAGAAATGTGCCTCAGTGGTTTCATTGGTCAAGGGCACACTCAGTACCGCCAAGCCCGAGTCTGCTAAGCCTGCTGGCCCTGGGGCTTCGCGAAGGCTACTCCACGTCTTGTGCATCCCAAAGAGACCCATGGGGCAAGGCGTGTCTGTCGCATGTGCTGCAGCAACAGAGGGCATGGGAGGCCACCAAGGTGGCTGTGCACTGGGGGTGGGGGGCGGAGGGACAGACACTTACCCAGACTCTGCCACCTTGATGGTGGCGTGAGGATTGATCCCGACACAATGCTGCTCAGGACTTGGGCAACTTGATACCTGTGTGTGGCCCCTGGAATCGGGGGTAATAACACAATGAGCCACAGGCGTGCGGCTCCACCGAGAGGGTGACAGAGCCGATTAAAGGTCCACCTTGTCCCAGGTCAGAGGGTGGCTGGCGGGGGGGTGGGGGGGAGACGATATGTTTGCTGCACAGGAAAACAAGGTCACCCACTTCACAAGGATAACCAGTAAGAGCTGGGGAAGCCACCAGGCAGCTGAGTGCCCCCCCTCCACCGTGCGTGGTCACAGGAGAGGAGGGTCTTCCTCTCGTCACCTCCCTTCCCACTGCCACTGGCCCAAAGCCCCAGGCTAAACCCAGCCCTGCTCATGGTGAGTCGTGGGACTCGGGGAGCTCAGGGCACCCTGGTGTGGGGGCAACGGGTGCAGGGGGAGGGCCCAAGTCCCCAGGATTTGTCTTCAAGTCCAGGACTGCAAGTGGCAGGGGCGTCGCTGCTCCAGTCTGCAACTTCCCCTACAACCCCTCCCCCTCCATGGAGTCCCGCCCCCATGGAGTCCCTTGCCACCCGATCCTAGCCAACCTGGAGGCCCCACCGCTGTCCTGTCCCCTCCCCTCCCCTCCCCTCCAGCATTGGCAGCAAACGGGTTTGCTGCTGGTTGTTCCCAGTTTAATTGGGGCCAGGACAACCGGGACACCTGTGCTCCTCACCTCGACGCCCCACCCCCTCCCAGCAAGAAAGTGGCTTTCACAGACCTTCATGGGAACAGGACTTATGGTCAAGTCTTAAGTCTTTGACACCCTGCAGCCTCAAGGTCAAGTGCTCTGTGGCTACTGGGACCCATAGTGCTCCCACAAGGTGGCCCGGACATGGTGGGCAGGTGGCAGGGGCTTGCAGATGGAACCACAAGTCCCAAAAGATAGAGAGGAATTTGGTTGGGACCCCCATCCCCCATGTGCTGTAAGGGTGCAGCTGAAGCAACAGATGGGATTAGGTACAGTCAAAATTGGGCACGTCACATTTGTCTCTAACTGGAAGTTTACACGCTCACTCCTCTAGGCTGGCAGGAGGCTCGCCTCACAGAGAAAGGCACAGGTGGTGAGGGAGGCCTCTCACCTCCCGCAGAGCCTAAACATGCTCTAAGAGCACCCCGCCCCCCGCCCCCCACACAACTCTCTCAGTGGCTGTGGCTCAGGGAAAGCAGGACAGGGACAAAAGCAGGCCTCCCCAGACCAGTGGGCAGAGCGGTCGTGGAAACAGTCATTACCCGGATGCCCCGGCCCTCGGCCCACCTGCTCACACAGGCCCTCCTGCCTCCTACAGTGTTCCTCTTGGGTCTGGGTCCCAGATGAATCCCACAGGTGTCCCTCAGATCCAGCTGTCACTCCCTGTCACGGTGTTGGCCTCTGTTCCTTCCCACCCCTTACAGGTAGCGTGTTCTCCGGGAGCCTCCCTATGAGCCAGCCTCATCACAGCCCCCCTCCCAATGTGTCCCTTGGCCTCAAGGTGCCAAAGCAGTGCCAGGTCCCAGGCAGGCCTTGGCTTCCCCTCAGCCCTGCCAGTGGGGCCTCCTCAGCCAGCCCGAGGGCCTCATGGGTCACAGCTGTCCTGTCCTCAGAGTCCCAAATAAAAGGGGAGCTTGGCCAACCCCACCCCCAGACCCCAGGCTGGCCTCACAGCCGCCAGCAGTCCTTTCTCTCCACTCTCAGTGATCCACCTCCTGTTCCTCCCAGTGATCTTTCTGTAAACCTAAAACTACTCTAAAAATAGTCTATTGAAAAAAAAAAATTTAGGAGAAAGGGATGTGGAAATAGAAATTGATGATTTTATGTTACATTGTTTAGATAAAACATAATTGCAACAAGGTAAATATTTTTCTGTTCCATACCAATTACCTTTCAATTTTCAGGACCAAATAAACATGTTTAAAAGAACCACCATTAAAATTTAATTATACTTCAAAAAAAAAAAAAAAAACTCATGCGGCAGAAGCCCCACTGTCTCGGACACCCAACCAAGTGCGAGCCCCCTCGTCCAGCTGCCTCTGCCGGCCCTGCCCACTCCAGCACCCTGCATCATCGCTCCAAGCCACCTGGCCCGCTCTTCCAAACCTCCCCTTGGGCAGGGGTGCCTGAAGAGGCCAAGTCCAGCTCCCTGCTTGAAATGAGGGGCTGGGGGAATGTAGGGAGAAGTCACGGCATGACACATACACATACACATATACACTCCAGCATGCGCTCACGTGATGATATTTCATAAAGGTTCTTGCCTCGTGCAGTCACACTATCTGCCCATCAGGCAGAGGGGACTCAAAACTGTTCCCTGCTGGGGTGGGGGCCAGGAGATTCTGCTTTAACTGCTGTGCACTTTTTAAACGGGGGTGCTTTGCCCCCTAGCAGGTTTAATTTGTTGGAGAATTACCTGGTCCCCATTTGAAAGGGGCTCAGGCTGGGCCTTCACGAAGCTGAGATGACATTGGGGCTGTTGACTTAGGCACAAGGCTTTGCAAAGCCCAGCTGTACAAGTCTTTGACACCAGCTCACCGTGCCTGGCCTTGGCGCCATCCCTCGGCCACCTCCAGCGGCATGGGCCAGCTCCATTTCTTTCCTTCTAAAATGGATGCTTCTCCCTCTCTAGCCCTTTCCTTCTGTATGGCCACTGGTGGAAGTTTCCCCATTAGACGATTGGGAGCCCCACCATGGCCGCTGATGCTGATGCTTCTGCTGGTTCTCTGTAAATTGAAATTTTCTGGTCATTGAAAATGCGAGGCGCATGGCACAGAGCCTCGTGGAAAGGCAGCAGCATTGCTTCTGTTCGCTGGGTCACTTTGCCTTTGCATTTGATAAATCAGTCTCCCCGCACTCGGTAACATGGCCCATGGTCAGCCGCAAATGAGAAAACATGTGGCCCTTTCAAAGAGTCATGCAGAGTCGCAAAGCCTGATCCTCCCTGAGTGCCTCCCGCCCAGAGCCCTGCCTCCTTCTGAGTGGCTGAGGCGGCAGAGCTCCTCTGGGGACAAACGGAACAGGCTTGGCACGCTGGCCACCCCGGCCTGCAAGCAGCAGTGGGAGGACTTGGCAAGTGTGGAGTCAGGCTGAAAGCAGAGGCTCAGTTGCCCCAGGGCCTCATGGGACTTGGACACAGCCTGTGGGATAAGGAGCAGGAGAGGGCAGCGGCTGAGCACTTGAGCTCTGGCGCCGGAGCCCCTGGGTTTAAATCACGGCTCCAACACTTGTTAACTATAGGACCTTTGGCAGGTCAGCAAACCACTTAGCCTCTCTGTGCCTCGGTTTCTCCATCTGCCAAATGGAGATAATAATAGTAACTATGCCTCATATTGGAGCCCTGGTGGCGCAGTGGTTAAGAGCTTGGCTGCTAACCAAAAGATCAGCAGTTGAAATCTACCAGCTGCTCCTTGGAAACCCTATGGGGCAGTTCTACTCTGTCCTATAGGGTCGCCATGAGTTGAAATCGACTCGACGCCAACGGGTTGGTTATACCTCATACGGCTGTGGTGAGGAATAAAAGAATCAATAGATTCCTTGAATGATTAAACACAGAGTTACCATATGACCCAGCAATTTCACTCCCAAGAGAGATGAAAACAAAATATATGCCCGCACAAAAACTTGTCGTCCACTGCAGCACTATTCGCAATAGCCCAAAGGTGGAAACAACCCAAATGTTCATCAACAGATGATGGATAAACAAAATGTGGTCTATCCATACAACGGAACAGTGCTCATCCATAAAGAGAAAAGAAGTTCTGACGCGTGCTATGACATGAATGACCCTCGAAAACATTTTGCTGCGTGAAATAAGGCAGTTGCAAAAGGAGAAATATTGTATGATTCCATTTGTATGAAATGGTCAAAATAGGCAAATCCATAAAGACAGAAAGGAGATTAGTGGCTGCTTAGGGCTGGGGGAGAGGTGGCAGGGAGATGAGGGGATAGGGAGGTGATAGGTAAAGGGTATGAGGTTTCTTTTTGAGATGATGAAAATGCTCTAAAATGGACTGGTTGTGCTTGCACGTATCTTTGAAGATACTAAAAAACATTGAATTGTATACTTTAGATGGGTGAATTTTGTTGTTGTTTGATGCCACCAAATCAGTCAGTTCTGATTCATAGCGACCCTGTGTACAACAGAACGAAACGCTGCCTGGTCCCGCGCCATCCTCACAATCATTGTTATGCTTGAGCCCATTGTTGCAGCCACTGTGTCAGTCCATCTGGTTGAGGGTCTTCCTCTTTTTCGCTGACCCTCTACTTTACCAAGCATGATGTCCTTCTCCAGGGACTGATCCCTGGTGAATTTTAAGGGGTATGAATTATATTTCAACAAAGCTGTTTTTAAAAAAAAAAAAAAAGTTCTGTAAGAAACTGTTCATCAATAAAATAAAATAAATTGTCCTTTCCATTGAATTAAAATAATAATAATAATTAAAACAAAGAATCACAAGCTGCGCTCGCCTCCTGAAATCTTCATGGCCTTCCTAGGAGGCAAGCACAATGGCAAGTTCCTCAGGAAGGAGGCTTGAATGCAGAGCCCAAGTTCCCATCTCTGGGCCCAGCCTGGCACCGGCACTGGCTGGGCTGCGAGGATTGGACACCAGAGCTGGGCCTTGGCCTGGGGGAGGCCACTGGTTCAAGGCAAGAGGCCTGCAAGGAGGAAAGCATAGGACGGGCCCAGGGAACCGCAACAGAGCCTCTGGCTTGGAAACCCTTCTTCATGTTTCCTGGGAACCAAAAGCAAGCTCACTGTCCACGGACAACTTCATCAACCTCTTTCCCTCTTGCTTCCTCCTTGTTATGGATTGAATTATGTCTCCCTAAAAGATACGTTAAAGTCCTATTCCCTGTACCTGTGACTGTGACCTTGTTTGGAACTAGGGTGTTTCTTTGAAGATGTTAGTTAAGTCAAACAAAGTAGTACCAGAATAGGGTGGGTCTTATCCTAATTCCTTCTGAATGATGTCTTATGAAAGGGGAGAACAGACATGGAAACAGAGTCACACAGGGGGAATACAGATGCCATGTGCCAATGAGGCAGAGGCATCTATAAGCAGCAAAGGAACACCAAGAAATGCCCAGGGCTACCAGAATCTGAAAGAGACAAGGAAGGATTTTCTCCTAGAGTCAACAGAGAGAGCATATCCCCGCAACACCCTGATTTGGACTCCTAGCCTCCAGAACTGTGAGACAATAAATTACTATACTTTGAAGTCACGCACTTTGTGGTATTTTGTTACAGCAGCCTGAGAAACTAAGGCACTCCTCGAGTCACTTGTGGGCCATGGTCTGCCTGAGCCTGGAGACGGAAGTCCCTGAGGGAAGCTGGGAGCTGCCTCCTCCCACCTTCCCACCTGGTGATGTTAGCTGGACGCTTTCAGTGTGACAGTGTCCCTTAGAAGCACACTCAAATTAGGAATTGAGTAGTTTTGCCTGACCTCTAGCAGCTGATCGTGTTAAATCTGTCTCCTTAAGCAACAGGCGTATTCCTTCTGGGGCCACCTAGTGCTAAGCAGGGCTGACAACACGTTCCTTACTCCGTCCTTGGCATCTTCCACATGCTTCATCTCTTTCTCAGCTTTGGCCTTCTGGACATGGTCTTCCTGACTCCTTTCGGACAGTCTGTGCCCAACAAGGCCCTCCACCTACCCTTTGTACATGCTCTTCTCAAGTGGGAACTCACAGGTTTCCTTAGTTGCCTCTTCTTTTTCTTCTTCACTGGGATAGTTTGTTCTAGTTCAGGTTCAAGTTCTGCTTGCCATTTTGGGTCTGCAGCAAACCATTTTGATCTTGACCCGAGCCATGTTATTTTCAATTGCCTCCTATGTGTGGGAAAGCTGGACAATGAACAAGGAAGACCGAAGAATTGACGTCCTATGGTAATCACTAATATTCTTTCGTGTCTATGTATTTGTCTATTATAGATATTTCAGATAAATGGGCTCATACAATATTTGTCCTTTTGTAACTGATTTATTTCACTCAGCATGATGTTTTCAAGGTTCTTTCGTATTGTAGCATGCATCAGAACTTCATTATAGCAGAGTAATATTCCAAACCACCAAAGAGACACATGGTGTTCTACTGGGATGAAGCTGTGATGGGATCAAAGGTCCTGAACATTTGCAGCTGTGTTCTGTGTGTTTTTGTTTGTTGGTTTCTTTTTCATTTTATTGTGCCTGCCCTCAAGCAGCCTGCAGTGTAATGGGCGAACCAGGCACCTTTTGTCTCTTGTGAATAGTGCTGCAGTGAACATTGGTGTACACGTGCCTGTTTGCATTCCTACTTCCGAGATCTTGGGGTATGTACCTAGGAGTGGAATTGCTGGGTCATAGGGTAATTCTATGTTTAAGTTATTGAGCAACCACCAAATTGTTTCCCACAGTGGCTGCACCAATTTAAATTCCCTCCAGCAATGGATGTGGGTTCAGATTTCTCCATCTCGTTGCCAACACTGGTTATTTTCCTGATAATAGCCATCCTAGTGGGTATGAAGTGGTATCAAAGCTGTGTTTTAAACTTGAATTCATTGCCAACACGTTAAAAAATGGACGATTTCACCAAAAATTCAGAGAGGTTTTGTCTTTGACCTAAAACATCATTGCCCCTAAACTTGCTCTCAACACCAATAATCAGGTTTATTATTATGTTTTCCATGTGCATCCAGGCACTGGCTGAGCATTTTTAATGGGTGCCTGGTGAGGTGGGACTTAGAAAACCTTGCTGTTCTGTCAGCCTCTTCAGGATCCTTAGATCTTCTTGTTGTCGTTGTTTTTCATTATTGTTTTTCATTGAGGTGAAATTCACACGTCATAAAATTCACCGTTTTAAAGCAGGCAACTCAGTGGCATTTAGGACATTCACCATGTTGTGTCACCACCACAGTATCTAGTTCCAGAACATTCTCATCGCCCCAAAAGAAAACCCCGAACCCATTAAGCAGTTATTCCCCATTCCCCCACGCCCCTGCCCCTGGCAACCACCAATGTTTGGAGCCGTTTTTTGACCATTGGAGAGTCGCAGGCCTGGCCTTCTTCACTCCGGGAAAGTGAGGGGGTGATTCCCCAGAGTCTGACAAAGGCTGCCTCTCCTCAAAACTTTTGATGCACAGAGCTGAGCTGTGCTGGCCTGGGCTGGACTCCAAGCCTCAAAAGAGGGGCTCATAGGTGCCAGGGACAAACTGCCCCGGGAGTGGGAGAGGAGAGAAGCGGGGCCTGGGAACCTGGCAGGGGCATCCCCAAGAACATTCCAGTCTTGCAAACCTAGGCTGAAATCACCAGAAGTGAGCATGTAGCAAACTGCAGGTCCCCGGAGCCGTATTTTCCCAAACAACATCTTAATAGCAGAAGTATTTTGGCTGCTTCTTGATGTTTTACATTTTCTCTGTTGAACAGAGGCCACATGGCATACTAGGAAGGGTGGAGGCTCTGGGTTTGAATCACAGCTCAGTCGCTTTCTGGGAGTATGATCTTGGGCAATGTAAGTGACTTGATCAAGTTTCCCCACCTACCAAGGGCTGATCCAAGAAGCAAACTTCCAAAGCCAGAGCTCTTAACCATGATACCAATTAATTGTTGAGCAGTGGCACCAGGCTGGGCCACTGGGCACCGTGAATATCCTGTATCCAACTGCAGGGAAGGGGCGACCCCTCATACTACATGCCAGGCCTGAGCGCCACACTGTCCTTTAATCCCTCAACAGACCTAGGAGGTGGGTGCCATTATCAGAGTGTAGGCAGAACCATGCTCTCTCTGAAGGCTCTAGGGATGGATCCTTCCTTGCCTTTTCCAGCTTCTGGAGGTTGCCAGCAATCCTTGGCATTCCTTGGCTTGTAGCAGCATCACACCAATTTCTGCCTCTGTTGTTACATTGACACCAGTCACATTGGATTAGGACCCGTTCTAATAATCTCATTTTAACTTGATTACATCTGCAAAGACCATATTTCCAAATAAGGTCATGTTCACAGGTACTGGGGGTGAGGACTTCAACATATCTTTTTGGGGGACACAATTCAACCCAGTAGATAGTTGTCAAGTAATTGAATGGAAGGGTGGATGGATGGATGAATGGATGGATGGAGGGATGGGGAGGGAATTTGAGTGATAACGGGCAGGTTGGGAGATACTAAGAAGAATTACAGAAAAAGTAGGTTTGCAGTACTGAAGGGGTCCTTGGAATGAAGAGAGAAGCACATGGGCACCCAGTGAGCTATACTGGGTGCCAGGCAAATGCTAAATATGTCCTGTGCATGGGCTCATTCACCCCTCAGCATCTCATGCAATGCTCACAAGGACCTTTGGAGGTGGGTGCTCTCATTGCCCTCCAGGTTACAGATGAGACAACGGAGGCTTAGAGACCTAAGATGACCTGCTCAGGACACCAAGCTCATACATGGCAGAGTTAGGGTTCAAACTCAGACTGAGCCTCGGTGCCACTGAGCAGGGGATGGGGGTGCTGAGGAGGCAGGGCTCCTGCCCTCAACTCCCAACCAGAGCAGTTCCATTTTGACCCATGTTTATATGGGGACCTCACCCACGGTTTCCCTTTAAAGAGGGGTCTGCTAATAGATAAGTGGTAACTTTGGTGAAGGGTGAGACAGTACACAATACTGGGGAAGCCAGCACAACTTCTACAAGGAAAGGTCATGGAAGCTACCTAGACACATCCAAACTCCCTGAGGGACTGAATTGCTGGGCGGAGGGCAGTGGGGACCATGGTCTCAGGGAACATCTAGCTCAATTGGCATAACACAGTTTAT
>NW_004444259.1:493123-502603 GCF_000243295.1 Trichechus manatus latirostris
AACAGAGGGTTCTGGACAGAGCTGGAGAAGGATGTAGAACAAAATTCTAACTCACCAAAAAAAGACCAGACTTACTGGCCTGACAGACTGGAGAAACCCCGAGAGTACGGCCCCCAGACACCCTTTTAGCTCTGTAATGAAGTCACGCCCGAGGTTCACCATTCAGCCAAAGATTAGACAGCCCCATAAAACAAAACGGGACTAATGAGGCACAGCAGTCCAGGGACAAGGACTAGAAGGCAGAAAGGGACAGGAAAGCTGATGATAGGGAACCCAAGGTTGAGTAAGCACAGTGTTGACATGTAGTGGGGTTCTTAACCATTGTCATAGGGCAATACGTGTACTAACTGTTTAATGAGAAACTATTTTGTTCTGTAAACCTTCATCTAAAGTACAAAAAAAAATTATGTGAGATCAAATTGACAACAGCAACTCAAAAGGTTTAATGGGAAGCCTAGGGGACAGTGAGTTGAAGATTATAGTGACGGAATAATTTGGAAAAGGATAGTGAGAATAGCAGCACACCTGGAAGAATGTAATCGATGTCACTGAATTGTACACGTAGAAACTTTTGAAATGGTGTAACTTTGGCCATGTATATTTTCACCAAAAAAAAAAGGGTCCTCCAAGGCCGAGAAGGGAGCGTGTTGACATGTCGTGGGGTTGTTAACCAATGTCATAAAACAATATGTGTACTGACTGCTTAATGAGAAACTATTTGTTCTGTAAACATTCATTTAAAGTACAATTAAAAAAATTTTAAAAAATAGAGGAGTCTGCTGTTTTGCAGCTGTAAACACTACCACACTGCACCTGGACTTGGCCTCAACCAAGAATCTGCCTCCCCTGGTGCAACCAGGGACCCGCAACCCGTCTGGCGGCACCCTTCTGTCTGTACCCCCAACCCAACGCCCTCTGGGAATTGGGGTGAGCATTCCTATGTCACCCTGTGGTTAGGAGATCAGGTGCCTGGGGCAGCCCCTCACCCAGGGCCTGGCACTGAGGAGGCGCTCTGGGAGCAGGCACTATTAGCAGGACCCTGTGTCTTATCAATAACCAGGCAGAGGACACCAGTGTGTGTCAAATCCAGAAGGTGAGACAAGGACAGGCATGCGAGGGAGGGGTGAAGGCTGTGGCCCAGAAAGGCCACTGGGAGGGAGGGAGGGAGGGAGGGAGGATGGCTCAGACCAGGGGCGTGGGCCAGCCACTTAAAGGAGCCACACCAGGCCAGACTCTGGTCAGCTCGGGGCTCCCCGTCTGTCCCGGGTTGTCTCTCAGGACTTGCAGAAGGGAGGAGAGAGCTGGGGACTTGGCACAACTCCGGTGCTCACACACAGGCACACCCGCCTCACTCTGGCCTCCACATACCAGAACCTACCTGTAGCCATGGCCGCTCTCACCCCCACCCCACCCTCTCCCTGTCCTGGCTCCCACATTCATTCACGCATTCCCTCCTTCATTCAGCAAATGTCGCAAAGCAACTCCTCTGGACCAGTTGCTGGGGTCACAGAGGACCTGGGACAGCCTCTGTCCTCCTGGGGCTCACAGTTACAAAGCAGTGACCACACAGTGGCAGCAGTGTGGTGACATAAGAGACACAGGGGCTGGAGGAGCCCAGAGAGGGGATCTATGGATTCTGCTGGGGTGGGGGGCAGGGCAGGGAACCCCCCAGGTGAAAAGCAGGCACACAATGTGGCTTCAGGAACCTGGGTTTCAGCCAAACGGCACATGGCATTCCCTCCTGTGACAGTTACTGGCTCACGGGTGAGCATGCGTACTAGACCTAGAATTAGACCTTTACTCGCTCTCTTGCCCAGTGAATTCGAACGAGGATTCATGTAGCCAGAATCACTCTTGGCACCATGTTGAGAACACAGGCGAGTCAGCCTTCAGATGACGCTATGGACAACAGCCCAGAGAGGCAGAAAGATCCGGGTGCTTCATGATGTTGTTAAACCTGTCCTAACATTGGACTTCTTGCTATGTGACTTAATAAATTTCCTTAGTATTTATTTTAAAAGTTTATTTTAAAGTTTATTAAAGTATATTTATTAAAAAGTAGGGCGTAAGGGCATTGCAAGCTGAGGCGTTGGACAAAGGCAAGGGAAGGCTGGCTGGGAAGGGCTCCATGGGGCAGGGTTGGTAGCAGTGCAGGAGGACCTGGGTGGCAACTTTGAGATGCTGCAAAGCAAAAGCCAGGAGGTCACCCACTAGGATGGCTATTATCAGAAAAATGGAAAATAACAAGTGTTGGTGAGGATGTGGAGAAATTGGCACGCTCATGCATTGCTGGCGGGAATATAAACTGGTGCAGCCACTATGGAAAACTGTTCGTCAGTTCTTCAAAAATGTAAACGTAGAATTACCATACGACCCAGCAATTCCACTCCTAGATGTATACCCAAGAGAATTAAAAGCATGAACTCAGACAAACACACGTACACACGTTCATCACAGCACTGTTCACAATAGCCAAAAGGTGGAAACAATCCAAGCGTCCATCAGTGGATGACTGGATAAATAAATAATGGCATAGAATCCGTAAAGATTGTTGTGTTGTTGTTTGCCATTGAGTCAATTCTGACTCATAACAACCTTATAGCACAGAGTAGAACTGCCCCATAGGGTTTCCTAGGCTGAAATTTGTACAGCAGCAGATCGCCAGGGCTTTTCTCTTATGGAGGAACTGGTTGGTTTGATACACTGACCTTTTGGTTGGCAGCCGAGTGCTTAACCATTGTGCCACCAGAGCTCCTTCTGTAAAGATTACAGGTTAGGAAACCCCATGGGGCAGCTCTACTCTGACACATGGGGTCAGTATGAGTCCAATGTTGACTCCAGGGCACCTAACAACAACAACATATCCATGCAATGGAATATTATTCAGCCATAAAAAGGAATGAAGTACTGATACACACTACAACATGGATGAACCTGGAAAACATTCTGCTGAGTGAAAGACGCCAGAACAAAGGGTCATATATTGTAGGATTCCATTGCTATGAAATATCCAGAATAGGCAAATCCATAAAGACAGAAAACAGATTGGTGGCTGCCAGGGGCTGGGGGAGAGGGGGAACGGGGAGTCTCGATGAGTATAGGGGTCTCCTTTGGAGCGATGACAATGTTTTGGAAGTAGATAAAGGTGGTAGGTGCATTGTTAATGTACGTAATGTCACTGAATTACACACTTTAGAATGGTTAATTTCATGCGATGTGAGTTTTGCCTGACTATTACATATGCATATTACTTAACTTAGACTGTGATCAGTGCTACATAGACATTGAAAGAGAATAAGCTGAGTGTGGTGGGATCCCTTTTAGCCAGGGAGGTCAAGAAAGGCCTCTCTGAGGAGGTGACATTTAAGCTGAGACTTAAAATAATGAGCTAGTCATGTAGGGAGCTTGGACCCCATCTTCACAGCCCCGTGTGGGAGACAGATATGCTGACAAGCAGCCAAACAGCCACTCTGAGAGGAATAGGCATAGAGCATCATGGGAACCCACAGGAGGGTGCCAGATTCTGTCTGGGTGAGGGCGTGAGGGCAGGGGAGGACTCCTGAGGAGGGTGATTCCATGGCAAGAGTCAGCCAAGGAAACAAGGGGGAAGGGGAAACCTATGAAGACTCTAAACCACTATGCTGCCACACTTGAGAAAGAGCATCACCTATGGTCCCCAAGCCTGGCCCAAGCCAGCCCAGCCACATCACTCCCGAGTGGCTAATGGGTAGATGGTTGGTGATGTCCGTGGGGAGTCTTGGCCACCTTGCTGGGTTGGAACAGATTGGAGAGGGTCGGGGAGGACGGAGCAGGGCTTTCCAGACCTGTTTTGTCCTTTGTCCTCGTGATGTCTGGGGCAGTGTGGAGTCCAGGTGAAGAGGCCAGCACCCATGCTCATAACTTACCTGCATGTTACATGTATCTAATCTTATTGCCTCATTCCTACTCAGGCATGTCAATCAAGAGTCCCCAGCAGCAACCTGCCCAGGGGCTGCTGTGAAGACTTTCCCTGTTGTGTGCGTATACGGCCACCAGGCCCATGCTATGGGGGACAGGCAGTCCACAAGTTGCTGGCCAAGCTTTGCAATATACATATTGGTCAGTCTTTTTGCTCTGGGGTGGACGGGAGCCTCAGCAGTCTCTTTGCCTGTAACAAACACATGTGTGCAAATGGTGAGTAAACTCATCTTTTTCGTGATCTCTATGGAAGGAGACCACCACTCATCTGTCAGTTTGTCATACTGTGGTGGCTTTTGAGTTGCTGTGACGCTGGAAACTATGGACACTGCATGGTTTAAAGTCAGGAAAGTTGTGTGTCAGGGTTGTATCTTTTCACCATACTTATTCCGTCTGTGTGCTGAGCAAATAATCTGAGAAGCTGGACTATATGAAGAAGAATGGGCATCAGGATTGGAGAAAGACTCATTAACAACCTGAGATATGCAGATGATGCAACCTTACTTGCTGAAAGTGAAGAGGATTTAAAGCACTCACTGATGAAGATCAAAGACCACAGCCTTCAGTATGGATTACACCTCAACAGAAAGAAAACAAAAATCCTCACAACTGGACCAGTAAGCAACATCATGATAAATGGAGAAAAGATTGCAGTTTCAAGGATTTCATTTTACTTGGGTCCACAATCAACGCCCATGGAAGCACCAGTCAAGAAATCAAACGACCCATTGCATTGGGCAAATATGCTGCAAAAGAACTCTTTAAAGTGTTAAAAAGTGAAAATGTCACTTTAAGGACTAAGGTGCGCCTGACCCAAGCCATGGTATTTTCAATTGCCTCCTATGCGTGTGAAAGCTGGACAATGAATAAGGAAGACTGAGGAAGAATTGATGCATTTGAATTACGATGTTGATGAAGAATACTGAACATACCATGGACTGCCAGAAGAAGGAACAAATCTGCCTTGGAAGAAGTACAGCTAGAACGCTCCGTAGAAGCGAGGATGGCAGGACTTCGTCTCAGGTACTTTGGAGAGGGCCGTCGAAAAAGAGGAAGCCCCTCAACGAGATGTATTGACACAGTGGTTGCAACCATGGGCTCAAGCATAACAACAATTGCGAGCATGGCGCAGGACCAGGCAGTGTTTCGTTCTGTAGTACGTAGGGTTGCTATGAGTCAGAACCGCCTCGATGACTCCTAACAACAACAACATGGAACGCAGACCACTAGAGAGATCTCAGGGATCACCTCGTCCATCCTCCTCACTTAACAGACAGGGCAGCTGAGGCCTGGAGCAGGGATTGAGCAAGCTGGCTGGCACAAGCGTCACAGAGCAGTATATGTGAAGAGCGTGGGCCCTGGGTTCAGAGAGAAAGGAGTTTGAACAACAGCCTCACCACTTGCTATGTGCCCCCACGAAAGACTTTTTCCCTGCCTGGGCCTTAGTTGCCCCATTGGTAAACCGGGAATAATCACATGACCTCTCCGAGTTGTGAGGATTAGAGGCTGTATACTGCGAACAACGGTATACAAGGATTGTGAGGACGGCGCAGGACCGGGCAGTGTTTCGTTCTGTCATACACAGGGTCGCCAGGAGTCGGAACCGACTTGACGGCCCCTAACAGCAACATACTGTGAAGGGCCTGATGCTCCCAAGGAGCCTGGGAAATGGAGCTACTCTTTATTTTTGATAGTCTCCGCTCCCTAGTCCCTTGACTAAGCGACCTTTGTAATTGACACATCTGAATAGCCCAGAACATTAGCCTCTGGAGAGGCAAATGTCCCCTGCGTATCCCATCCTAAGTGTATTCCAAATGGGACACAGGGTAGTGGGCACGAAGCGTTAGAAGGCACGCGGCCGAGAAAATGAAAGGACTCCTTGTCTAATAGTCAATGTCCCTTTCAGAACCCAGGAGCGTTCTGGGGCCACATCAACAGAGCAAGGCAGAGCTGAAATTCCCGTTCTGTTTTCATTTGAGGGGCATGGGATGCTTTTTTTCTATGCAAAGACAAACAAAAGAGCCCATGACATTGTCCTGACATTCATTCAAAGTGCTTTTGGTGGGAGCAGTCCCCACTCCAATCCCCCCCACCCCATACAATCCCCAGCCGCTGGCCTTGCTCCAGCGAGGACTGCCAGATAAAAGGCCAGGAGTCCAGTTACACTGAATTTCAGATCAGCAACGAATAATGTTGTAGGATAAGTACATCCCGAAGGCTGCAGGGAGCATACTTATACTACAAAACGATTCATTGTCAATCAGAAATTCAAATGAAAATGGGAGTCCTGTATTTTTATTTGCTAAAATTGGAAATTCTAGTTCCAGCCAAACCAGACAGGAGTTATCCCAGCGCCTGGCCACAAATCTGGGTCACTAGGCAAATGCCAGGGGGGTTAAAGTCAGCCTGCACTCCAGCCCTGGCTCTGCCCAGACCTCCCAGACACAGCCATCTTATGAAGGCACTGAAATCAGACGCACCCCAGCAAGGCGGGCTCCGGGCTGTGCTGGGCTGTGGAGGCAGCTGAAGGGAGTTGATCCCCGTCTGGACGCAATTCTGAGGCAGTCCGTCTCTGTGCTTCCAACCACTCGCCCAGACTGTCAGCCCTCCCTGCCCAGCCCACCAGCAGCCTGCTGGTGTGGGAACCACTCCTGGCCCATCGAGGCAGGGCAGCAAGAGCCCTTACGACACTCTTTCCTGGAGTGCCTACTGCACACCAGGCCATCTGCTGGACAGCAGAGCCAGACTTGTGAGGAACAAAGACACAGACCCTGACCTCCAGGAGCCCCCAAGCTGTCCTTTGCTGAGGGTTCATTCTGTGCCGGACACTTTAGAGGAGTTACTGTGTTCAGGCCTCATAATGATCCTAATGCTATTATAACCATCCCGTTTTATGTTCTTGTCAGTGCGGCTGAGTTGGCTCCAACTCATAGCGACGACTCTGTGTACAACAGAGCGAAACATGCCAGTCCTGCACCATCTTCATGATCATTGATATGCTGGAGTCCATTGTTGCAGCCACCGTGTATCTTGAGTGTCTTCCAACCCAGGGGGCTCATCCCCCAGCGCTATATCGGACAATGTTCTGTTGTGATCCATAGGGCTTTCGTTGGCTGGTTTTCAGAAGGAGATCACCAGGCCTTTCTGCCTAGTCTGTCTTAGTCTGGAAGCTCCACTGAAACCTGTCTACTGTGGGTGACCCTGCTGGTATTTGAAATGCCTTTGGCATAGCTTCCAGCATCACAGCTGCCCACAAGCCACCACAGTATGACAAACTGACAGACGGGTGATAGATCTCATTACACATGCAGATAAAAAGGCTCAAAGGCATAAGCTAGCAAGTGGGGGAGGCAGGAGATCCTCCCAGGTTTCGCTCACCCTAAGAGACAGAAAGTGCCCAGAGAGTGGAACCACAGGGTGATGGCGACATTCTGGGGACGTTCTGAGGAGGGAGAGGTGCACTGCCTTTGGTGGAAGGATGTGGGGAGGTTTCCAAAAGGAGAAGGCCCGCAAAGCTGGCTTTGCAGGACAGGAGACCTCTTGGCAGTGAGGTGTCATGGGGTGGAGGGAGGGGCCCAGAATGGAGAGGGTGACAGCTCGGCTAGAGGACAGTGATGCTAGACGGAGTGAACATTGGGACAAGAAGGAGATTTGCTTTATCATCTTGTTCAGACTTAGGACGTCCCTGCCAAGTGGGCCCAGTACAGCCTTCCTGGCACAGGAGACCAAGAGTTTCCTTTTCTTCCATGGCCCTTGTTTTAAAAGGCACACTGCACAGAATTCTCAGAGCCCCTCAGATGGAGATGCCCAGAGTCAGGAGGCATCTGCAGGGGACCAGTCCTCAGCTTCAGCAACAATTGCCAGGCTCTGTTTATCTGTTCAAGGAGCTCAGGGGGTGCAGTCGTTAAACGCTTCGTTGTTAACCAAAAGGTCAGTGGTTCAAACCCACCAGCCTCTCTGTGGGAGAAAGATGTGGCAGTCTGCTTCCATAAAGATTACAGCCTTGGAAACACTATGGGGAGTTTCTACTCTGTCCTCTAGGGTCACTAAGAGCCAGAACTGACTTGACAGCAATGGGTTTTGTTTTGGGTTTGGTTCATCTGTTCATTCATTTCTTCAGCAACAAACACTCCCTAAGCACTTGCTGGGTGTGAGGTCCTATGTTAGATGTGGGGTGAGTGTGGGGTGACGAGATGACCCTGGCCCTGCCCTGCAGTGTTGATAGTGAACGACGCCGGGGCTCCCTCACTCACATCCACCACTCTTTCAGGCTGCAGGTACTGGGGACAGGGCAGAAGGGGCCCTGACAGCTGTCCCCTGGCACAGCACACGGTGGGGCTATGGAGCTGGTGGCAGGTCAGGGGCACTCCTGGAATGAGAGGGCATGCAGGGCCTCGGTCGGTGGCCACCTGATGGTAGCCAGTCCCCATCCCAGAATTGCCCTGAGCAGGCCTGCTTCTGAGTGACCGCCCAGGGGTTTCCTGTTCCCTTGGCTCCAGGGGGGAGTCCCGCCATGTTCCTGGCAGTCGCCACCCTCCCCCATTTTCACCCACACAGTGGTCCTCCCAGCTGGGGTTTTGTGCCCAGTGGGCTCTGGCAGCTGGTCAGGGACAGGGGCCTTCATTTCCTGGCCCCCAGGCCTCTTCCTCGTCACCCAAGTGTTGGCAGGGTTTCCCAAGCCATCGGCCTGTCCTACCGTGCCTCGAGGCTACACAACACCCAATGCCCTTGGCCATGGACCTTGCTGTCCTCCCATTGGCTAGCCCATCAAGACCTTGGTCCTTGCAAATTCCCACCCTCCAGCCGCCAGCTCTATGTGGGAATCCGCCCCTCTGGCTCCCGAGCCCCCTGGGAAAGCCGGGTCTGTGGCCGCCTCCCCAAGCACTGGTGCCTCTCTGGCCGACTTTCCAGCTGCCCCTTCCAGGCCACTGGGCTCCCAGCCTCGTCACTGCTTGCTTCCCTTCTGAGGGAACCCACTTTCTCCTTTTCTTTAGCCAGCCTCGTGGCCTCCTGGAGCAGGGAGAGGGGGGCTCCCTCCTGCTGTCCCCCTGTCCCTGCGAGTTGTCCCCTATCACTCCCTTTGAAGCAGTCACTGTCAACTCAGCTCATCCCCTCCATGGGAGATGAGGCATCCCTGAGGTGGGATGGAGGTGGGGAAAGAGATTTAAGGCCAGGAATTCGATTGGCCCAGTCAACTAGGAGCACAACTGCTGACTCATGCCATGTGTGTTTACTGAGCATCTGCCGGGTGCCGGGATGGGATCCCTGCTCTCAGGCGCCTGCCATTCTGGTGGGTAAAGCAGGCTCCCAGGACTTTCCTTTGCAAGTCATCCCCTTTGTATTTAGATGCCATCAGGGAGCGTTTGCTCATTTCTTCTCACGTGTGTTCATTTCTCACACGTGCTCATTTCTTCTCACACGTGTTCATTTTCTTCTCACACGTGCTCATTTCTTCTCACGTAGGTTCATTTCTTCTCACACGTGTTCATTTCTTCTCACACGTGCTCATTTCTTCTCGCATAG
>NW_004444259.1:502703-508791 GCF_000243295.1 Trichechus manatus latirostris
TCATTTCTTCTCGCATAGGTTCATTTCTTCTCACACGCGCTCATTTTTCTCGCATAGGTTCATTTCTTCTCACACGTGCTCATTTCTTCTCGCATGTGTTCATTCTCGCATGTGTTCATTTCTTCTCGCATGTTTCATTTCTCACATGTGTTCATTTAATCTCAAGGGTGTTCAGTTATTCTCACAAGTGCTTGGATCACTGAACTGTGGCTGAGCTCCCCCACCCTGGGTCCCACCCTCTGCTGGGCTCCACAAGGAGCGGTGAGATGAAGGGGGGGAAAGCAAGAGGAATCAGCCCCAGCCTGTAAGGAGCTCCAAGCCCAGGGGAGAACCAGACATGAAACCCCATAATTAAAGGAGAAGCCAGTAGGTGCTGTGCCCGAAGCATGACTGTGGGCACGGAGGACAGTGCAGTCTGAGCCCTGGGCTTCTGCGGTGAGCAAGAGCACAGCCACCTACCGCGCCAGGTGTGTTCGCCAATACCACAGCCCAGACGGGGAGACTGACTGGCTGTCCTGGGCAAACACCGGGGCGGGGGTCCAGATTAAATACAAGACCCTGGTTCCATTTGAATTTCAGATAAACAATGAATAATTATTTGGTATAAGTATATCCCAAATATTGCATGGGACATGCTTATACTAAAAAAAAAAGTCATTGTTTATGTGAAATTCAAATGGAACTGGGTGTCCTGTATTTTTATTTGTTAAATCTGGCGGCCTTAGTGCAGGTGGGTGGGAATGGCCCAAGGTGTCCTTGTCTGGGAAGGGCAGGGACCCCTATTGACTGGAGTTCCCAGGCTGACACTCCCCTCAGATGAAAATGTCTCTTGTATCTTGGAGTATCTTGGAGCCCTCCCTCAAGCTGGGCCCTGCTGCAGGGGTGGGCCTTTGTGATGAAGGAGGGGAAGCCTCCTAGCGGGGCAGGGGAAGGGTAAGAGAAGTGGGATGAGTCCCACCAAGGAATGATGGTGTGAGGGCTGGGGACGATTTCTAATAGGCGACTTAGATACCCCTGAGAACTCTGTGAAGGGCGAGTAGGTGGGGTAGGGGAGGCTGAACTGATTCAGTGTTGACAGCAAGGTAGGGGCTCCTAAGGTGGCAATGTGGCCACCAGGACCTTCAGGGGTGCAAGAGATGAACTTCCTCCTGGAGCTCTGAGGCCCTGCTCCTGGCTCTGACTCTTGGTCCACGTGGCAATGCTCACCAGGAGCCTCAGGAGCTGGCTTTGAAGGACCCAAGCCACCTTCTGTCTGAAGATATCTGCGGAGAACCTGCCGACCTTCCCTACAAGCTCTCCCCTCACCTGGGCTGCAGTGCACACTGGGAATTCAAGTCTAAAAGACAGATGCCTGTGCTTTTCTCATACTGGAGCTTCTTCAATGAGAGTCTGACATCTGGTAAACCATCACTATGACTACCACGTGCCAGACCCTCAGCTATATAAACTCCTCCAGTCGCCAAAAATGGAGAAAGGGGGGCATCGAGGCTCTTTGGTGGACACCAAAGTACTTCAGACACAGACTACTCAAGGTCCACGACACACGAAGTGTACACCACCAGAAAACCAGTTGTCTTGGAGTCCACCCCAACTCATGGTGACCCTATGTGTGTCAGAGTAGAACTGTGCTCCATAGGGTTTTCAGTGGCTGATTTTTCAGAAGTAGATCCCCAAGACTTTCTTCCGAAGCGCCAATGGGCGTACTTGAACCTCCATCCTTTTGGTTAGCAGCCAACCGCATTAACCATTTGTACCCAGGGACTCCAAAGTATACACAGTCTGCATAAAACCAGAACTCATATTTGGCCTAAAATAAATATGATAACCACCATAAACAGGAAGTAAGCTTCAAATTAGCAATGCTTTTGTTTGCATTTTCACAAGTCAGGCTTATGAGGGGAATTATTTTAAAGGTCCAGATCTCTCCTCGAACAAGAATTACACCCCCTCCCCTCAAAACATGGTTGAGTGGATGCCTTCTTTTTAGCTCCTATGAATTTGCTATAGGCATAGGAGGCATTGGGAGCCAGCCCGTTGGTCTTAGGGGTGAATGCAAACTCACCACGGAGCTGCTAAATGTGGGTTGGGGTGATGTGGCTGCGGATAAAGCGTCACCCCGGAGAAACACATTTGAAAAGCAGGTTCACACAAGACCAAAAGTAAACCAGGGTTTTGAACTGGTTCTTTCTGGTTCGAACCCCTGCTGAGAATTTGCATTTCTAACAAGTTCCCAGGCAATGCTAATACTGCTGGTTAGGGACCAATCCTATTGTTGGTGTTGTGCGCCATTGAGTCAATTCCGACTCATAGCGACCCTACAGAACAGAGCAGAACTGCTCCATAGGGTTTCCAAGGAGCGGCTGGTGGATTCCAACCCCTAACCTTTTGGTTAGCAGCCGAGCTCTTAACCACTGTGCCACCAGAGCTCCACTAGTACAGCAGTGGTTCTCAAAATTTATTATACTTAAGAATCACCTGGGGATCTTGTTAAAATGTAGATTTGGATTCAGTATATCTGGGATGAAAATGCAAATTCTCAGCAGGGGTTCAAACAGGAAAGAACCAGCTCTGGAGTCAATCAACCCTGGGTTCAAACCCCTGTGGGCCACTTAGGAGCCATGTGACCTTGGGACGGTATCCCCTGACTTCTCTGAACTTCCATTTCTAAAATGGGTGTGATAATCATACTTACCTGGCAGGGCAGTGGGGAGATTCAGTAAGAGGAGACATGCAAAGATAAGCTATGTTCCATGCTCTTGCTAATGATTCTCAGGATCAGACCCACTAAATGTCTCTCAGACCCAAGGTGTGGGAGTCGGGCAAGGGGCATTTTGTTCCCACACTTCACACTTCAGGAAGGACTTGGAAACAGTAACGGGCTGTGGAGAGGGGCTTCTCAAAAGAAGTTCCCGGTAACGGCCCCCACAGTTGGAGCAACCAAGACCCACCTGGAGTGGGCTTCAGTGCACCCAGCTTCCTGGAGTCGGCCTGCTGGAGGCTGTGATGCAGGGTGCAGAATGGATGGCGTGTGGGGAGGGAGGCGCGGAGACTGCTTCGGTGAATGTTTGTCCACAGATACTGGGCCTGCCAGCCTGGGCTGGTCAGGCCAGGGCGGGCAGAAAGCCAGGGCTGCTGCTGCAATCACTGAGCAACGAGGGAGGGCAGGAGGGAGGAGAGAGCAGAAGGACTCAGGCTGGCCCCTCCCTTGTCTAGACTTCTCCCAACGGGCTCCTAGGCAGTCTGTGCTGAGCAGCTGAGGAAAAGGATGAGGAAACAAAAAAGCAGCTCCTGTCTGTCCTTCTGCTTCTGAGGGAAGCCTTGAGAGGAGACGCTTCTCACAGAATGCAGGGCCTATCTGGATATTTCAGAAGTGATCTTGAGTAGGTATTATTCGTCAGGATATTGTTGATTGAAAAAAAAATGTGGCTTCAAGTGGTTTCTATTGGCACCAAACTCCCCCCCAAAGCGGTTGCCACAGAAACACACGCCTGCTCACTGCTGTACTCCAGTCCCGAGAAGAGGGCCAGGTACAGAAGTTGGCACTCAGTAGATATTTGCTGGATGAGTGAAATCAATGAGTTCCATTTTGGGGTCGAGTAGACTTGCCCTTAGGCTGAGGGAAGCTGGCCATGGGCACAAAGCCTCAGGTTTTCCCAACTTACAAGCCATTTTCAGAAAAATCAAACAAATACAAACCCAGCCCAAGCTGAGCTCCTCTGGTGTGCTCTGCCCACCCTCTTGGCAGCCCCCAGGGCACTTTTTGGGGGCACCATTGGACCCTCCAGCTCCATGGAGCAGTGTGGAAAGCACTCCTGTAGGTCCGGAATCAAAGGCAAGTGAGACTCTGAAGGGCTGGTGATACATCACCCACAGCACCTAAGCATTGAAAACCAGCCCTAACGTCACCTCCGTAAGATTAAACAGCTTTTTATTCCACCCACAAGGTTTCACTGAGCATCAGTCAGCCTGTACTGTGTATTGTAATGGAGGCCCCGGTGGTGCAAACAGTTAACGCACTCCCTGCTAACCAGTACCATGGACTGCCAAAAGAACAAACAAATCTGTCTCAGAGGAAGTACGGCCAGAATGCTCCCTAGAAGCAAGGATGGTGAGACTTTGTCTCACATACTTTGGACATGTTATCAGGAGGGATCAGTCCCTGGAGAAGGATATCAATCCTGGTAAAGTAGAGGGTCAGCAAAATAGAGGAAGACCCTCAACGAGATGGCCTGACACAGTGGCTGCAATAATGAACTCATACATAGCAAGAATTGTGAGGATGACACAGGACTGGGCAGTGTTACTTTCTGTTGTGCATAGGGTCACTATGAGTCAGAACCGACTCAATGGCACCTAACAACAACAACAACAACTGCTAACTAAAAGGTTGGAAGTTCGAGTCCACCCAGAGGCACCTCAGAAGAAAGGCCTGGCAATCTAATTCCAAAAAATCAGCCAAAGAAAATCCTATGGAGTGCAGTTCTACTCTGACACACATGGCGTCACCATGAGTTGGAGTCGACCCAAGGGCAACTGGTTACCGGTGTATTCTATAGAGAAAGCAATTGTTAGCTAGCAAGTCCTGGTGCTGAAAATGGTTTGAGCAGAAGGAAAAACCTTCTCGTTGTTTTCAGGATGCATATTTTGCTTTCTTTGATTTCCAAAAGGGAAGAGCAACAGAAAAAGGGTATTTTTGTAACCGTGAGAAGAAAAAAAGGCCAAAGAAGTATTGTCTGCCTCTGATTGGGCCAAATTGAAAGGCTGGGCCGCCAGGTTGCCTTTCTGGAACATATCATGCTGTATACTCCAGCTTACAAACATTGTGGGGTGGCATTCTTTCACAGCCGTCCCCATCTTCTGCCTCCTCTTCTATCCCCACCCCTGCCCCGTCAATCCCAGACCGTAACTGCTCTGTTCCCTAAATGATCCCTGCACACTCGCCATTGCAGGCTTTTGCCAGGGGAATCACACATCTAGGTGTCCTGAGGACAGCCCCCGCTTGTACCTGTCTTCCCAGCATATTGACGAATAGTGCTTCCCTTTAAAGGTGTCCTGGTTTGAACAATAAATTCTCTGGTCTCCCTGCTTTTGTCTGTGCCAACTCCAGCTTATAATAGTCCCCCTTTCTTTTTCTACCTGATAAACTTCTACTCACTGGTCAAGGTCCAATCCAAACATTACCACCTCTATGAAACATACCCCACCTTACCCACGATTTTATCAGCTCATCCTCTGCATTCCCATGGCAATTTGTACACCTACAGCTTATAGCACTTGTCACTATGTCATGTCCACTCCAATGTGCCTTCCTCGGGGAGGCCCCCTGACATCCCGACTGGCCCAGGGTGCTGGTCACTACTTGTATAGCACCTTGGACTCTCCCTCTACAGCCCGGAGCTGAGGCTGTAAGGGGCTATTTGTGGAAGTACACATCCGTTACAGTAACCCATCCTAACCCCTGATGGCAGGCACCGTGTTATCTTGGCACACAGTGGGCACTCAATAAAAACTTGCTGAATTGGAAGGAAGAAACATTGTAGGTGTTTGTTGAAGTGCTTGTCCTCTCTGTAGTTGTCATCTCTTGCCTGGCTTGGCTGTGTCTTAACCTTCTCTGTGTCCCTTTAGCATCTACTGCTGTGTCTAGAACAGGCTCAATGCCTGTTTGTTGAGATAGTATTTGGTTGAATTTAATTTAAGAAAGTAACTCAGTGACTGAACAATACTATGAGTCAAAAGCAGTACTATATTTACCTCCCTCCCCATAGAACCATGTGATATCAGGGTCTTCCTGGATGATAAACTCAACTGGGACAATAACAAGTTTCAGAGTGACTGTTTCACCAGACCAAAGAGTAATGTGGCTACAGTGGTCATGAGTCCCCGGCAACCACCAGAAGCTAGGAGAGAGGCACAGAGTCCTCAGAAGGACTCAGCACAGCCAGCACCCTGCATTCGGACTTCCAACCTCCAGAACTGTGAGCCAATACATTTCTCATTAGCCACCCAGTTTGTGGTGCTTTGTCACGACAGCCCTAGCAAATTGAGACAGCCCTTGACAGTTCATAAAAGGCTTTCACTCATATGAGCT
>NW_004444259.1:508891-510434 GCF_000243295.1 Trichechus manatus latirostris
GGGGGTCATTGGTGGTAGCCAGGCACCATCTAGTTCTTCTGGTCTCAGGCTGATGGAGTCTCTGGTTTATGTGGCCCTTTCTGTCTCTTGGGCTATTGCTTTCCTTGTGTCTTTGGTGTTCTTCATTCTCCTTTGCTCCACGTGGGTTGGGACCAATTGATGCATCTTAGATGGCCGCTTGCTTCTTTTTTACTATTATTTTTAAAAGGCTGCTATGAGCATTTGAATACAAGTCTTTGTGTGAACATAGGTTTCTATTGCTTTTTTATATTTTATTATTGTTGAGAATACACAGCAAAACATACACCAATTCAACCATTTCTAATATGTACAGTTCAGTGACATTGATTACATTCTTTGAGTTGTGCAACCATTCTCACTCTGCTTTTCTGAGTTGTCCCTCCACCAGTAACATAAACTCACTGCCCCCTAAGCTTCCTATCTAATCTTTCAAGTTGCTGTTGTCAATAAGTTTCCATTTCTCTTGGATAAATACTGAGGGGTGGGATTGCTGGGTCACATGGTAAGTGTACATTTAACTTTATAAGTCACTGCCAAACTGTTTCCTAAACTGGCTGCACCATTTCGCTGAGGCTACTTTTTAAATAAAGGGTGGGGATGGGAAGGAGGAAGGCAGAACCACTTTGGGGTTCTCCTGGAAGCAGAAGTTAGTCTTCGGCAGTCACGAGTTTATTCTTCACAACAAGCTTATGAAGTAGACACTAACATCCCCATTTCTCAGATGAAGAAATCAAGACTTGAGTGGATACTAATGTGCCCATTTCACAGATGAGGAAATTGAGGCTTGGAGGGATGTACTTGCCCAAAGTCACACACTTAACAAATGGAAGAGCTAGGATTTGAACCCAGGGCTTTTGTGCCAATGCGCAGGGGCTTACCCAGTGGCCCCCTGGCAACCTGAGAGCACTACTGCCTTGACACTCTACACACCACCCTCCCCTCTTTCTTGGAGTGGTCCTCACAGCAACCTGGGGATGGCAGGTAGGGATAACTCCACCCTCTTTTTCAGAGGAAGCAGCTAATGATCAGAGAGGTGCGGTATCTTTTCCAAGACCAACAGCTTGTCTATAGAATTTCTGGGTTTCCTGATTCTAGGTGGTTTATGCTAGAGCACAGTGCCCAGAGCTATATTTTCATTTGTCGTTTGTCACCACGTCTTTCTTCAGCCTTCTCCTTCCTCCATGAGGATGCCCCCTCCCTTTCCTTCGCCTTCCCACCCTGCCCCCAATACAGTGGACCTGGAAGAACAAAGTGGTTGCAGTCCCCACCACTGAGCCCTCGGTCCCTGTCAAGCGAGGCAGGAATGGGGACTGGGAGATCAAAGCACAGGGCCTAGGCAGAGACTGTACTAAGGGCAAGGAGCAGCAAATGGGCCTTTTCCTTTCTCAGGCCAGCTTCACCTCCAGAAGGCTGCAGGTGGGGCAGGGGGCGCACCTGGCCAGGCCAAGGGTGTAGGACACACAGCTTCAGCACCCTTCTCGGGTAGGACGTCTGGCACCCATCCACCCAAAGGCCTGCTTTT
>NW_004444259.1:511717-514947 GCF_000243295.1 Trichechus manatus latirostris
CCCACACCTCCATGAACTAGCCAGGCGAGAGGAAGGGCAGGTGGATGGTCTGCAGCTGTCACTAGAAACATTGCTAAGCTCCCTAGGGGACTGGCGGGGTCAGACGTAGGAGGCTGAAGAGGTGGCTGAGACCCCATTCAGCTCACAAATAGGCCCCCACCTGAAGGCTTCTTTGGGGGGGTGTGCATGTCCCCCAGTGGTCAGTGACCTCTTTGAAGTGGTCCCTGAGGGCTTGAAGTGAAAAAGGAGGGTCTTCTGCAGACTCTTCCTAGGGTGTTTTCTCGGCCAATTCCTTGCCAGCTCCCCACCTGCTGATGGGTGGGCTCTTTAGGAGGCAATTTCTGGGGCAATTCCATTGCTTCCTGATCCCTGGAACACTCAGGCCTTTTCCCTGCTGTTTTTTCTCCCAAGTGTAGAGGAAGGGTCTGGGAAGACACTCTGTGAAAGGACCCCCACCACCACCACCACCCTTCACAACTCATATGCGTTTTTGGCAGTGAAACAAAGGAAAGGAGGGAGTATTTATTTTAGAAAGGACACGTGTGCTTGCTTCCCTCATCCTTCCAGTTGCCTGGGACTCAGGGTCTTGGTTCCTTCCGGCTCCCTGCAGGAGGACGTGGAACCCCCTGTCCTGGATGGAAGCCAACCCTCCAGAGTACAATCATGTCTGAGATGAACCATGGAGAACCTTGTCAACGAATCAGCTTATTTGGTTCTTTTAAGCTGGAGCTACTCATGGGGATTTAATTGATCTTAAATAACAAGATTTCATGCAGGTTCAGCAAATATTTACTGACATTCAGGTTTTTCCTCTTTTATTTCTCCCTTTCTCATATTCTCTTTTGATTATAATCTGGGGATCTCCCAACCTTTCAGTGTTTGACAAGTAGCATATGACCCACCCCAACATGAATCAGGCTTGTCCCTCCAAATAAAAAGAGAAAGCTCTTTCTAAAAATCTGTTTTGAGTAGAACCCACTTGAATGTATCATGGAATGTCTCCTTATAGAGCTTACCTCAAATCAAATTAAGTGTAAGAAACAGATTTTTTTTAGCCTTCTTATTGGTGGCAGAGGGAGGGAATCTTGTGAGTTGGCATTTCTTCTGAGTGTCTTTGGTTTGATTTGTGATCTGACTGGGGGGAAGGGATGCTGGGTCAATTTTCTCACCATGGTGTTTGTGGACTTGACCTCACAGACATCCATGAACACCCTGTATTTGCCTAGCGATGAGGGAGCCACACAGGGCTGGCCCTTGGAAGCATTGTGATGTCATAACAACAATGCCTGCACGCCTGCTCTGTGTCCAAGAAGCCCTAGGACAGAACCTGGGTTGCTCTGTGTGAGTTCGCATGTCCCACTACTTGGCTGGAACTTCCACTCAGCACCTGGGAAAATAGACCCTGCTGACCAGTCAGGCCTCCCCAAGAAGGCCGTGACTCCACACTGAGTTCTAAAGAAAGTGGGCGCAAACCACCAGCGAGAAGCAAGAGCACTCTGATCTGCACGTGAACACAGAGTCCAGGTTGGCCCCTGGGGTTCGGATTCCTGCCTGCAGGGCACTGGCAGCTCCCAGAGAGAAGGTGGGGACACCTTCTTCCCCTGGGGCCCACAGGGTCATGCTCGCTCTGTCGGGACTCAGCTCCCAGCCCTCCTCCATCCAGGTAAGCACTCCTGCCTCACCCCATGGGGCTGGGTCACTGTCTTCTCCTGCGGGGGAGAGGCTTTTCCCTAGCCCCACCCAGGCTCTTGCTGTGTAGCACATCCTTGGTATTGGTGGGTCAAACTTCTTCACCATTCTTCCCTTCAAGACCTCAGGCCCCTCGGAAAAAAACGAATAAACACAGATTGACAATTCTGGGCAGCCTCAGGAAACTTTACTGAGGCTACTTTTATTTTTCCCTTTAAACCTCAGCGTCCTGGATAGAATTGTGTCTCCCAAAAATATCTGTCAACTTGGCTGGGTCATGATTCCCAGTATTGTATGATTGTGTACCATTTTGTAATCTGATGTGATTTCCTTATGTGTTGTAAACTCGATCACTATGATCTAATAAGATGGGTTAGCGGCAGTTATCCTGATGAGGTCTACAAGACTGGATAGTGTCTTAAGCCAATCTCTTTTGAGATGTAAAAGAGAGAAGCAAGCAGAGACACACGGGAACCTCATACCACCAAGAAAGCAGTGCCAGGAGCGGAGTGTGTCCTTTGGACCTGAGGTTGCTGCGCTGAGATGCTCCTAGACCAAGGGATGACTGATGCATCACAAGGACCTTCCTCCAGAGCCAACAGAGAGAGAAAGCCTTCTCCTGGAACTGATGCCCTGAATTTGGACTTGTAGCCTACTGCACTGTGAGAGAATAAACTTCTCTTTGTTAAAGCCATCCACTCGTGCTATTTCTGTTAGAGCAGCACTAGATGACTAAGAAAGAATTTGGTGCCAGGAGTAGGGTGCTGCTCTAACAGATACCTAAAATGTGGAATCAGTTTTGAAACTGTGAATGGATAGAGGTGCAGTAGCAGCAGAGAACCTGCAGCAGCAGAGAAGCGGCAGTGGCACACAACCAGCAGCAGAACCAGGAGACCAGCGAGAGACGGCGCTAGAGCCAACCCACGGAGCAAGAGAGCTGAGTGCCTGCGCGCGGGAGGCTTCCTGGTGGAGTGGGGTGCCTCCGGGCACTTATTGGTGGAGCTAGGCTCGCTGACCCACAGAGCAAGGGAGATGAGTGCCTGTGCGTAGGAGGTTTCCTGATGATGGAGTGGGGTACCTCCAGGCACTCATCATCAGTGGAGCTACAGAGCTTTGGAACACTTGTCCCAGCAGGGCAGATGCAGGTGTGAGGCCCAGGGGCCAAGAGGCCACAGGAAGCAGAAGCTGAAAAGACAAGGACCACAAGAAGCTGAGCTGCCTCAGTCTCAAAAGGTATGGCCAGGACCTCAAAGATTTCAAAGGGTGGAGCCATGGCCTCTGGTGTTTCTAAGGGTGAGTTGCCACTCCAGTGGACTAGGAGAATGGTGCGCCTAAAGCCAAGGGAGCAGAGTTGCAGTCCCAGTGGGCCTGGAAGGCGGAGCTGAAGCCCAGGGCCCAGCGGCCTCCACTCAGAATCCGGAGAGTGTGGCCAATACCTACAGTCTGGGGGGCAGGGCTATTGTGTAAATTATCTCAGAGAACAGAGGATTATTTTCAAAGCCTTGAGGGCTAATGTAATGTGTTCTGCTGACTTGCTTGGT
>NW_004444259.1:515047-542301 GCF_000243295.1 Trichechus manatus latirostris
AAAAGCAGGCCTTTGGGTGGATGGGTGCCAGACGTCCTACCCGAGAAGGGTGCTGAAGCTGTGTGTCCTACCCGTTGCTGCCCCCTCCATATTGTCTGAGGGCCCTGGGCTGGAAGGCCATCTCCCCACAGGCACCCTGCATTTGGGGTGTGTGTGGGTGTGTGTGTATGTGTGTGTGTGTGTAATGCAGGGAAGCCTGAAGAACCCTTTCTACACATGTGCACGCATGTGCGTGCACGCGCGCACACACACACACACACACACACACACACACACTTTGAACTATGAGATGCAGTCATGGCCTGATGGGAGGCAAACTTGGCCAAGAATACAAGGACCTCACCAAGGGCAAGGTGGTACTTCCTCATCTGCCTGTCATTGGATCCTACCCCTGCACTGTGAGGGGGCAGGGAAGAGGTCAGTCTCTCCACTTCTCAGGCCAAACACTGGCCTTCTCTACTGGCCCTTCCTGCTTTGGCTGCATACTCCCAGAGCTGGGGCTGGCCTGGGGCGGGATGAGGCTAGAGGTGCTGGAGAACTCTTCCCCAGGAGCTAGCTACCTCTCTATTCCCTGCTCCAGCTTGAGAAAAGGGCAAAGGGCTTATTGAGTGCCTTCTGTATGTAAGATCCCCCACCCAGCAGCTTCCCTCCCTCCACCCACTCACATTTTCCTCTGTTCCTCCACTCCAAGACTCCCAGATATTGGGAATCCAGAGTTATTCAGCAGCCCCTCTGGCATGCAATGCATACAGTCAAGAAGCATTTATTGAGCGCTTTTTGAAATCCAATACAAATGATTCAAAGAAGCACACAGTCTGGGGAGGGAGGTTGGCAGGCTGACGTAAGCAAATGATGACAGTGGGTGTGAGAAGAAGGTCTCTGACAGGTGTTTGTCCATGGTATGTGCAGAAGAGGGAGCTTGGCATTTGGCCTGGCCCAGGAACAAGTGCTATTTGCCTCCTTTCCAGGAGTTTGGCCACTCTAGGAGGAAAGAGCAACACATGGAAAGGGTTGGAGGAAGGAAAGAACTTGGTTCATCCAGGGAATAGAAGGAAGTTCCCTGTGACCAGAACTTGGGGTGAAGAGAGAAAAGAGGAACGCTGGGAGAAGTGGTCAAAGAGTAGGTTGGGTTGGATTGTGAAGGGCCTTGTTTCTCATCTAAGGAGTCTGGACTCTTCAATAGGGTTATACTGCAGAGAGATATAGATGTACATATGGATATAGACATATACTGGTACCAGGTAAAACAGCTGTTTTTAGATGCCAGAGAACTAAGAAATACAAGAAAAAAAATTCCAAAACTCCATTGTCATCAAGTCAATTCCAACTCATAGGGACCCTATAGGGCAGGATAGAACTGCCCCCACGGGGTTTCCAAGGCTGTACTCTACGGAAACAGACTGCCACATCTTTCTCCCGTGGAGCAGCTGGTGGGTTTGAACGGCCGACCTTTCGGTTAGTAGCCTAGTACTTAACCATTGCACCACCAAGGCTTCTTACCATTTGCAATAGTAGTACCTGGCATAGGTGGGGCGTTGTGGAGTGGATTCTGAGCCATAGTGACCTCTGGGTCATGTTAAAGTAATCCTATTTACAGTTATTTACTTGACTTGCTTATGCATAATTATTATGCAGTATAAGGAATATTATGCATATTATTCTTTGTGTCAGATTAAATTTATTGTATTTGATTACACACTGAATTTTCTCTCTCTCGCTCTCATTTTAAATTTTCCTTTCTTTTTATTGTATTAATGGCCACCTGCCCAAAACCTCAACAAGTAGAAAGAACCCCGGCTGAAATGCTTCCTTTTCCTAAGTCTCGATAGGGATTTCCCCTTTATAAGAGAAAAACAGTGAAGAGTCCTGGGACTACGCTTCCCAGGGGCCTCCGCTCGGCGCTGACTCCCACTTCCCTCACAAGGGTGGCCCCGAGCTCTTTGGCCCCGCCTATTCCCGGCACCATGTTGTGAACTACAACTCCCAGGTGCCTCCACGCTCCGGACCCTCCAAAGAGGGTTTCCCAGCAGCCTCTGGAGCTTTCTCTTCAGCCTATTACGGGAGAAGATCGCGCAGGCCGGCCGGGGCGAAGAGCCCCGCCCCTCGGAGCGGCTTCCCAGGCCCACCCGAAGCACTCCTTCGCCCGCCCCCGCCCCTGCCACGTGACGCAGCTCCGCCAACCGGCGCGCTGAGGAGGGCGCGGGCGGTGGCCGAAGGCGGGGAACCTTCAGGGGGCGGGCCCTGAAGGGGGCGGATCCGGATCCGGGAGGGGGCGGAGCGGGGCCCGGGAGCGGAGCAGCCTGGCAACGGCGGTGGCGGCGGGAGCCGGAGGTGGGTGCGCGTTCGCGGCTGGGCTGGCTCCGAGCCGGGCGCTGCAGAGACCCGTGGGGGGACCGGGAGGAGGAAGTCGGACTCCCCGGGCTGGCGGGTCCCGCGGGGCCTCTCCGCACCCGGCGGGGGTTCGCCTGAGCGCCGTGGCCGTCCCAGCGGGGCAGGGCTGAGGCCGGGGAGCAGCGGGCAGGTGCCTCCGGCTTCCCCTGCTCTCCCCGCCCCAGGGCCCGGGCCGGCGGCAGGCGAAGGTCGGGCTGGAGTCGGCCCTGCGGGCCAGAGGGTGGCGTCGCCGCCCCTGCCCGGACTTCGCTTCCCGGTCCTGGTTGCCCTGCCTCCCCGGCGACGCTTGGTGGCTGGTCCTCGCCCTGGCCCTCCGGGCGACCGCCGCATCCCTCGTGGGCCAGGCCCGCCTGGCAGTTGGCGTGGAGTCTCGGTCGTCGCCCTCGGACAGTGTTTCTGGGTCACGCACGGGAGGTTTATCTGCTTTTGCAGCAGTTGAGGGAAGATCTAAGAGGGGACGGTTAGTTCCCTGATACGCAGTCGGAAGTATGCCCAAGAACGAGCAAGCGCCCTGTGCTGGGTTGCCTCCCTTAACTGTCTTTTGCTGTGCTCAGGAAGTGCAAACTAATTTTAGTATTTGCCTAAGCAAATACAATCTGCTGCAGATAGTATATTATGGGCTTATAGAGCGCGTCCAAGGTACGAGCCGAAGTGGATTGTGACTGGTTTTTAAACAGACATGCCAGACCTTCGCTAGGATGGAAATAAGCTTGTTAGAATCGACTGGGACCTTGAAGCTGCCGTAGTTCAGTTTTTCTCCCGGATGGGGAAACTGAGGTCCAGAGAGGGTAACTCATATGACCCAGGTTTCAGCGCATCCTAATGGCAAAGCTAATCTCATCAGCCAGGTTTCTAGGGGTATCTTGGGGTATATTTATCAAGTTGTCTTGGATTCTGTGTAGTCTGGGTTCTTTTTGCCACAGCTCACTTTGGTTGCTTGTTAAGTCTCCACCTTAGACTTCGAGCAACAATTTTGCTATAGTTCAAATCATTTTGGATTTCCTTCAAAACCAGTTTACCAGCTAAGCAAGACAGTCAGACTTGTTACTTTAGAAACACATTTTGCTTTCAACCAACGTATATATCAGGTGTGATCACGTGTTCACCAGAGTTGACTCTGAATGACTTTTGGCTGTTTCACAAAATCAAATCTATCCTTAGGAGATTCCACCCCATCGAGGAGAATCAAGTCAGTGGTGCCGTCTGCAACACCAATGTATAGCAGCCTTCCGAGACGGTTGAATCCATTGAGGCTTACTGATTCCTATAGTTATTAAACAGTTGGTCTCCTTACCTTCAAGTCCTACCTTATATTTATCAAGTTGTCAGCATTTTCATTCATTCATTAAACACAGGAGTGCCCATGGCGTGCCCTGCCGGGTTCTAAGTGCCTCTGTTTCAGGTGGAGATGAGTGCTATGAAGAAAAATTGAGCTCTGAAATGCTAAGATGATGATAAAGCAGGTGGACGTGATTGAGAGTGACTGGACATTACTTGAGATTGCTAGTTTTGGATTGTCAGCTGCTGTTCCATTAAAGCAGATGTTAAAAACCAAAAGTCAACTGTCTGAATCTGAGAGATTCTAGAGTCATCATTTCTCCAGTGATGGCCTCTTGGATGGTCAGTTCATCGCAGCCTCAGTTTTACTTACAATTTCCCCGCTTCCAAGCAAACAGTAAGTGGTTTCAAACACCTAGGGAGGTGGCCTTCAAAGCCCCTGCTGTCTCTGTAGTTGCTTCACTCTCTCTAGCTGCAGGAGGCTCTGTGGAGGTCAGTATCACTTGTTGATTTCATGCCAGTGTCTGCTGGGCTCTAAGAAGAAAAGGCTATGGCACACAAGGACTTCTCTTCCTCTGCACTGTGAACCTGTTATCGGGAGTGATTGTCAGTCTTTCTGTTGTGTGGTTTGTAAAGGAACTGGTTCATTTTGAAGTTAGCTGTAAAGTGCAGAAGCACTCAACTTCCTAAGAACAGGCATGCTAATAAAATGGCATTAATGATGGCTTACTCTAAGAGTTGATCTGTTTAGTACCTGAAGTTCTCTCATATTCGGTATGTTCAAAGGCTTCAAAGCAAGTTTTTTAAATGTTTTACAGGTTCTGAAAAATGATTAAAGTTACAAAAAATACTTCAATATTCTTTGGTCCAAAATGAAAGGAGGATTAGCAAACTGTAGTTGCCTTAGAAAAACCACTGAAAGCACATGTGACTCTTGCTCTTTATTGAGGGCTCCAAAATAAGAAGAAAAGCAGCCACTTCAAGGCTTAGGAGGCGACATTTTTAACAGATGGCAAAGGATTTCAGAGGCTGGAGTTTCTAGTTATTTCTAAAGTTCATTCAGTTTTATAACAGAATAATAGGTTGTTTTCATTGGTCTTTAGTAATTTCTCTTCCCTGTTTCTGACCTTTTTGAAGTTCTGCTTTCTTTATTTTCTAGTTTCTCAGTTCATTATTCCTTTTTGGCAGATGTTGGGGGGGGTCGGTGGAGTGGGGGCTGTTGACTACAAGGTGTTGACTCTGGGTTGGGCAGCCCACCTGGATTTGAATCCTGGCTCTAATATGACCTCTGTGACTTTGGGCGAGTTACTTGCCTCCGTGCCTCAGTTTCTCTGTCTGTAAAATGAAAATAATAATTGTACCTTCCTCATAGGGTTGTTGGGAGGATTGAGTGGATAATCCAGGATAAGTGTTTAGAGCAGAGTAGTACACGTAGTAGGCACTCAAGAACAGTGAGCTGTTATTTACTTGAACTATATGAACTTTTCTTTTAAAGAAAAAAATTAAGCTAGCTATGTCCCAATAAACGTTTGGAAACCCAGTAAGCTTGATTTTCTATTCATTTCTCTGTATTTCATTGTTGATGTGAGCTTTTAGTTTCAAGGTGATGTTGGCAGTGGCGCCCTCAGTTCTTGCAATGCTAAATTCCCTTTACCATTTGGACTCAGAAATTGCTTGAGGCCATACTTTGTTTGTTGCTACAAACAATAACAGCAAGAGAAGCCATCTTTCAATTCCTCTGCCTTGAAAGCCTGTGTATGCCAGGAGACCCAGCTGGAGGTCGTTGTGTTGAATCCAGCTGTCATCCTATAGTTGGAGGATGTTTTTTTTCATTGAAATGTTTGTAATGCACTTTTCAACAGTGAGGACCCTTTTTAAAAAATTAAGAATGTGGCAGCATCTCTTTAGAAAATTAGCATCTTACACTAGTGCATTCTTTCTGTTTCTGTCAGAGGAACAAGCGGTAAAGGAGCCTTTTGTCTGTGAGGGGGAAGAAAGTTCCCCGCATTTGGATTCCAGAAGCCAGGTTCGAGTCCCAGTTCTCCCTGGTTAACTCTGGGACACTGGGCAAGTCATTTTCCCTCGCTGCTGGTAGCTTCTCCATCTGTAGGACAGAGCTAATCAAACCTGCACCGCCGAGCTCCCAGTGTTCATCAGAGAGTCAAATGATATCACGTACATCGGAGCCCTTTGTGAACTGTGCAACATTATGATTATTATTGCATTAATGTGTTATATAAGCCGTCGCTATTTGGAGAACTGGTGTAAGAGGGCAGCCGTCCTCTCTGTTCTTGGCCCATCTCCCCTGTAGCCTCCCTCTCCCGTCACCATTGAGATCTGCAGGCGTCTCTCAAATGGACGTGAAGCCATTGGTACACCTTATGAGTTTCCATTTTATTTATTCCTAAAATGGTAGTACTGGATAGCCAGCAGACACAGGGGAGGGCATGGTGATATCTGTGTCGGGGAATTTTGCTCGCCTTTTTCTACAGGGTCTCAGAATGGAAGTCTTTCCCTTTTCAGAACTAGACGTTACCTCAGCTCCTCAGGCCACTCTCCGATCCATACTAGACTATTGGATGCTTGCGCTCCTGGGGCTAGAAGGAGAAGAGACCCAGGCTGCTTAGGGGACTTGATTAGTCTCCAAGTCCGTACCATTTTCTTGGTACTTGAATTTCTTTCTGAATATCTTGAAATGACTCCATAAATAGCTCTTAGAAATTTCATGTACTGATATTAGTTTAGTATTGCTGTTCCTTGACTCTTTATTTTGATAGATAACTCCTGCGTATTTCCGTATTAATTTTTTTATCTTCCAAGCATATAATAAAGAGGGCTGAAGCTGAGGACATTTTCTGAGCACATGAAACATAGTAGACATTTAGTGACCATTCTTCGACTTGAACTGGACAAGGAGGGATATCTTAGGATTGCTTGGATATGCTCGTTTTAACAAATTCTGTTGCATGCCTAGAAGTCAGGTTCTCTGTCTGCAAGATGAAACAGGGCTCATACTTAGTCTTTCTTTACATAGTCAATAAGTAAATGAGCACAAAAGTTCTTTGAATCCAGTGATGGAAGGGAGAGGTCTCACACATTGCTTTTCTTCCCACCGTCTTAATTTTTGGGTGTTTGTGATGGGCAGTTTGAGTTTAGGTTAGTTTTTGCTTTGATTGTTGGTATATTTGGGATGGCAAGGGGTGAGGGAAGTTGAAGGGCAATAGTTGACAAAAAAAATAAAAGTAACTTGTTTGTAACTCATTCAGCTCTTACCCCCTTGCCTACAAATCTTGACAGCACACAATGGTGCCCTTTCTCTGGCATGAGATAATTGTTATGTGTTGATATCATGTCCTTGAACTTTTTGTAAGAAGGAAGCACTCTTTATTTCCCCATGCCTCTTAAAGCGGAATAGGCTGCTCTGTCAGGGAGTCATGCCTTCTCCCTCGTGGGAGCTATTGAGGCAGAAGAGGCTGAGAAAGGGGATTCTTAGCACCAGATAAACACCAACCAAACCCATTGCCATTGAGTCGATTCTGACTCAGAGCGGTACGTTAAATTCTGTTATGGCCCTGAGATTACTTAGGTGGGGACTTAGGAGAATGGGGACTGTGCTTTGAGGGTTCATTCCAGCAGGCCTAGAATTGGCCAGCTGTTTTACTGGAAGAAGAAGAAATATACCTGCAGTCATTGCCTCCTGATCCTGACGTGAAACATAGCACCACTTGAGGGTCCTCTTTGGGGACAATAGTGGGAAGAAGGATTGGTGCTTGGTTTCAGTGAGACCCCAGGAGGGTGTTACCCTTGACATTGGTTATGTGACTAGCAAGATTTGTGAAACCCCAGCCAAGATTCCATTTTGAGCTTCCTGTTCCGAGGGGTTCCGGATCCGGGAAAGTGGACGTTTCTCCGGACCGCTTGCTACGAAACCGATTGTTTCAAGCTGGGGCTGTGTCTAACCCTGCTGGACATTTCTTTCTTCACTGTTATCAACTCTCAGCTGACATGACCATTTCTCCGGAATCCCAGTTACTTCTGTGTCATGAGCAGCTTTTCCTTGTTGATAGAGACTGTGTAGACGGCCTGCTCCTTAGAGTTAGAGCCACAGCCTGTCAGCCTCATCTGGGAGCTAGTGAGAACGGTGGCCGCTCAGGTCCTGCCCCAGACCTAGGAACGCAATCTGCATTTTAATAAGACCTCAGGTGATTGGTATGTAAATGAAGTTAGAGACGCAGGGCTAGAGTAGCAGTTCCCATGCTAGCTTCAGCTGCTTTGAGACAGCGCCGTCCAGTAGAAATATAACGTGAGCCACATGTGTGGCATTTAAAATGTTCCAGTAGCCACATTCAAAAAGTAAAGAAACTGGTGAGATTAATTTGAATAATATATTTTATTTAATACAGTATATCCAAACCATCATTTCAACATGTAACCAATATAGCAGTTATTAGTGAGATATTTCCCTCTTTTTTGCACAGTAAGTTGTTGGAATCCGGCGTCTGTTTTACACTTCCAGCACATCCAGCTGGGACTAGCCGCATTTCGGGTGTTCAGTGGCTCCGTGTGGCTCGGCGCTGTCGTGGTGGACAGCGCAGCAGTGAGAAGGCCGCTCAGGCCTGGCTGTGCTGATGACTTGATCAGATTCGCTGCGCAGCCGGGGCGGCCTCAGTGATAACTTACATTAACATTAGGTGTAATTGGTGCCAAGCCCTTTGCCCGGTGCTTTTACCAACATCTCGTTTTAATCCTCACAACATTGCTTTGAGGTAGAAACTATCCGTATCCCACCAAGTCTTAGGTCTAAGGGGAGACAGGAAGTAGCAGCGCCAGGATCCGAACCCAAGCGAGTCGTCCTCCTGGGTCTGTAGCCTCAGCCGGTACTATGTATACAGCCTCCCTGCAGCTTCCCGCAGCTCTCGTGACTACAGGAGCTTTTCTCAGTTTCAGTTTTGCAAGCTGTATGCAGAAGGCGCCATTGGTTGGTATAAGTGGGAAATGGAAGCTGCTTTCTTGAGGGGAACTTCAAAGACCTTGGGCAGTGCTTCTTCTCTGGCTTTTCAGAGAGGGCGAGGAGTCCAAGATAGAACCGTTCTTGTCCTGGGAATACTGTAGTCCAGTGGTTTTCCACGCTGGCTGCTCACTAGAACCACCTGGCAAGTTTTAAATACCTGACACCTGGGTCCACCCTCAGAGATTTAGATTTAAACGATCTAAGTGAGACTTGGGTTCCTGGGTGGCACAAACTGTTAAGGCTTGACTGCTAACCAAAAGAGTTGTTGTTGTTGTTAGGTGCTGTCGAGTTGGTTCCGACTCATAGCGACCCTATAGGACAGGGTAGAACTGCATCATAGGGTTTCCAAGGAGCGGCTGGTAGATTTGAACAGCTGACCTTTTGCTCAGCAGCCAAATGCTTACCCACTATGCTACGAGGGCCCTGAACTCACTCGGAGGCACCTCAGAATAAAGGCCTGGCAGTCTAGTTCTGAAAAGTCACAGCCTTGAAAACCCTACAGAGCTTAGTTCTACTGTGAAACAGATGGGGTCACCATGAGTTGGAATTGACTCCACTGGCAACTAGTTTAACTGTTTAGGGTAAGACTCAGGAGTCCCTGAGTGGTGCAAATGTTTAACATACTCAGCTGCTAACAGAAAGGTTGGAGGTTCGAGACCACCTAGAGGCTCTCTGGAAGAAAGGCCTGGTGATCTACTTCTGAAAAACCAGCCATGGAAAACCTTACGGAGCATAGTTCTACTCTGACACACGGTGGGGTCTCCATAAGTCGAAATCGACTCCACGGCAACTGGTTTTTAGGGTGAGGGCCAGGCATCTGCATTTTTTTAATGTAATTTATGTATTTTTGTTGTTGAGAGTATACACAGCAAAACATACACCAGTTCAGCATTTTCTCCATGTACAATTCAGTGACATTGATGACATTCTTTGAGTTGTGCAGCCATTCTCACCCTCTTTTTCTGAGTTGTTCCTTCCTCATTAAAATAAACTCACTACCTGCTAAGGTTGTTATCTAATCTTTCAAGTTGCTGTTGTCAATTTGATCTCATATAGTAGTTCGTAAAAGAGCATAATGCTCAAGGCAGACATTCTTTACTAGTTAAGTCAAACTATTGTTTGGTTTTAAGAAGACTTCAAGGGATATTTTTGGTTTACAGTTTAAAGATTATCTCAGGGCAGTAGTTTCGATGGTTCAGCCAGCCTCCGTGGCTCCAGAAAGTCTAGAGCCCATGAGAATTTGAAGTTCTGCGTTTTCCCTCTGTTGATCAAAGATAGTATAGAATCTTTGATCAAAATTTCTGTAATGGTAGCCGGACACCATCCAGTTCTTCTGGTCTCATGGCAGAGGAGGCAGTTCAAATATCTGCATTTTTTAAATGCTCCAGGTGATTCTGACGTGTAGCCAGGGTTGAGAGCCACTGCTACAAACAAGTGCTCCTCCAACTTTAATGTGCTATGAATCACCTGGTTGAAATGCAGACTCTGACTCAGGAGGTCTGGGGCGGAGCCTGAGAGCATGTAGTTCTAATAAGGGCCCAGGTGGTGCTGAGGTGGTTGGTCTGTGGCTCACACTTTGAGTAGCCAGCTGCGTCAGAATCACCTGAAGCGTTTTTTTTTTGTTTGTTTTGTTTGTTTTTTTAAACTACCAGTTCCCTGGCCTCCTGCCTGGAGTTTCTGATTCAGTAGGTCTAGGGTGGGGCCCAGGCTCTATTTTAGAAGGCGCAATGTTTTCAATATTTCACCATTAAGTATTATGCTTACTTTAGATTTTATGTAGACACATTTTTAATGCACTGTTTTGGTCATAAACGGATGTTGAATTTTATCAAGCATCTTTCTTTTCTGCTTTTATGGAGATAATGTATTTTTCCCCTCCTTAAACCTGTTATATGTATGGGCTAATTGAAGGAAATTTCTAATCTAACTCCGTAGTATTAACCAAATTTGCACTGCTGGGATGAACCCCACATGGACATGATCTTTCCTACTCGGTGCTAGGTTGGATTTGATAATATTTTTCTTCAGCATTTTTACATCTGTATTCTTGAATGAGATTTGGCTTTGATTTTCTTTTCCATACCGTCTTTGTCTAACTTAGTATCATGATTATACTAGCCTTATCAAGTGAATTAGGAGTCCCTGGTGGCACAAATGGTTAAGTGCTCAACTACTAACCAAAAGGTTGGAGGTTCAAGTCCACCCAGAGGTGCCTCCGAAGATAAGGCCTGGTGATCTACTTCTGAAAACTCAGCCATGAAAACCCTATGGAGCATAGTTCTATTCTGACACACATGGGATCACCATGAGTTGGAATTGACTCAATGACAACTGGTTTGTTTTGGGTTTTTTTGTTTTGTTTTGTTTTGGTTTTATAAAGTGAGTTGGGGGTCACCCCTCTTTTTCTGTTCTCTGAAAGTTTCTCCAAGATGGGAATTATGTGCTCCTTGAATGTTCGGTGAACTGGCTCATAGAGCCACCTGGGCCTGCTGGTTTTGGTGTGGGAAGATTTTAAACTACCAGTTAATTTCTACCTGCCATGTCTGTGCTTATGTCTGTCTTCTCAGTCCTAAACCCTAGTATTGTTTACTTGTGCTTTCTCTATTTTTTTCTTGATTAATCTTACCAAACCCATTAAACACCCATTGCCGTCGAGTCGATTCCGACTCATAGCGGCCATATAGGACAGAGTAGAACTGCACCATAGGGTTTCCAAGGAGTGGCTGGTGGATTCGAACTGCCGACCTTTTGGTTAGCAACCTGAGCCCTTAACCACTGCACCACCAGGGCTCTGCAATCTTACCAGAGGTTAGTCAATTGTGATTATGATACCAACTTGATAATATAGTTGTGTTCATTTGTTTCCAATGTTTTGAGATTTTTTTTAATTTAACTTTTTTAAGGAATAACAACTTCATATGACTTAAAGTCAAATTTATATCCAGGTATATTCAGAGAAGTCTTGCTGCCATTCCTGTCTCCTGCCAGCCATGCGGTTTCTTTTTCCCCATATTCTATGGGTTGGTTGTTTTTTATTTTTAGTTTTTGCAAATTTGAGCAAACACACATATAAACACACGTATTTGCATCCCCCCTTCTCTTACACGAAAAACACACTCTATACACTGTTGTGCCTCTTGCTTTTTTCAAATAAAACTACATTCTCTTCATTTTCTCCTTCCTTTTTCTTTGGATTTATCCTGCTGTTCTTAAGTTGGATGTTTCAAAACCCAGTATTTTCATTACTATTCAGTTCTAGTATATTCTGATTTCTGTTATGGTTATTCCATTCATCTGTGAGTTGTTTAGAAGTTTATTTTTAAATATACAAAATGTATTTTCTAGGTATGTTTGTATTGATTTCTAACGTAATTGCATTAGGTCAAAGAATGTGGTCTGAAGTTCACTGAGGATCATTTTACATGTTGTTTTGGGTCTTTCACTTAGCGTAATGCTTTTTATATTCATCCATGTTGTTGCATGCCTCAGCAGTTCATGCCTTTCTATTGCTGAGTGGTATCCCATAGTATAGCTAGAACATAATTTGTCCATTCACTAGTTGATGGACATTTGAGTTGCTCTAGTTGTGGGTCATCATGTGTAAAGCTGCTGTGAACATTTACTTACAAGTCTTTGTATGGACTGATGTTTTTATTTCTCTTGTGTTAATACTTAAGTATGGTGTTGCTGGGCTGTGTGATAAGTGTATGTGTATCTTTACAAGAAGCTACCAAACTGTTTTCCAAAGTGCCTGTACCATTTTGCATCCCACCAGCAAAGTATGAGCGTTCCAGTTGGGCCAGTCCTCACTGGCACTAAACATAGTCAGTTTTTAAAATTGTAGCCACCTGAGCAGATGTGTAATGGTATCTCATTGTGCTTTTAATTAGCCTCTTTCTGAGGACTAACAAGCATGTTGCCCATGTCTTCATGTGCTCATTGGCCATTTGTATATGTTCTCTGGTGAAGTGTCTGCTCAGATTTTTTGCCCATTTTTTATTGAATTAGATTGTTTTATTATTGAGTTGTAAGAGTTCTTGATATATTCTGGATACAAGACCTTTATCAGATATGCGATTTGCAAATATTTTCTCCCAAACTGTGGCTTGCCTTTTCATGTTCTCAACTGTGCCTTTGGAAGAGCAAAGCTTTGTAATTTTGATGAAATCTAATTTATCAGTTTTTTTCTGGTATGGTTTATGCTTTTTGTCTAAGAAATTTTTATCTAAGAAATCTTTGCCTAAGTTTGCAAAAAATTTCCCCCGTGTTTCCTTCTAGAACTTTTACAGTTTTAGCTCTTCCATTTAGGTCTATTGTGGCAGACAGACCCCAGGGTGGCCCCATGATTTCTGCCCCTTGGTGTTCACAGCCATTGTAATCCCTTTCCCTTGAGTGTGGGTGGGACCTGCGGCTTACTTCTAGTCAATAGTATATGGAAGAAGTAAGGGATTTTGAAGATGTAGTTAAGCTCACAAATCAGATGATTTTGAGTTACTCAAAAAGGCTTTATCCTGGATGGGCCTGAATTAATCTGCTGAAAGACCTTAAGGGAGGCGCTGGGCCTTCCTTGACGTCAGAGATTCTCCTTGCTGGCTTGATGAAGTGAGCAGCCATGTTGAGGAAGCCAGGAATGTGGACGGCCACCAGCCCAGAGCCAGCAAAAAGCCAGGCCCTCAGCTATGCAGCTGTAAGGATGTGAATTCTACCAACAACCTAGATTCACTTGGCAGCAGCTCCTTACCCTGTCAAGCTTCCAGCCTGGGTAACACCTTGATTGCAACCTTGTGAGACTCTGAGCAGAGGACCCAGGTAAACTGTGCTTGGACTCCTGAGCACAGAAACTGTGAGATCATAAATGTGTGTTGTTTACAGCTGCTACATTTTGGTAATTTGTTATGCAGAATTAGAAAACTAATACGTCTGTGCTCCATTTCAAGTTAGTTTTCTATATTATATGAAGTAAGGGTCAAAGTTCATTTATTTTTCCATATGGATATCGAATTTCTCCATGGTCATTTGTGGAAAAGACTACCCTTTTCCAATTGAATTATCTTGGTACCTGTATTAGTTTCCTAGGCTGCTATAACAAAGTACCACTAACTGGGTAGCTTAAAACAACAGAAATTTCTTCTCTCACAGTTCTGGAGGCCAGAAGTCTGAAATCAAGGTGTCGGCAGGGCCATGCTCCCTCTGGAGTATCTAGTGAAGAATCCTTCCTTGCCTTTTCCACCTTCTGGTGGTTGCTGGCAATCCTTGGCATTCCTTGGCTTGCAGCTGTACCACTCTAATTTCTGCCGCCATCTTCCCTCTGTGTGTGACTGTGTGTCTTCAAATCTCTACTTACAAGGACACTAGTCATTGGATTAGGGCCCACCCTAATTCAGTATGACCTCATTTTAACTTGATTGCACCTGCAAAGACCCTATTTCCAAAAAAGGTCACATTATCAAGTCCTGGGGGTTAGGACTTCCACATATCTTTTGGGAGGACACAGTTCAACCTACAACAGTAGCTTGGTTGAAAATGCATTAATCATTGCTAGGACCTCCAAAGAATGGGTCTAATTCTGCACTCCTTTTGCTCCGTTGATGTGTATGTCTATCCTTATGCCAGTACCACACTGTTTGGATTACTGAGGCATTCCTGAAGTCAGGTAGTTGGAGTACTGCAACTTTGTTCTTTTTCAGCATTGTTTTTGCTGTTCTTCGTCCTTTGCCTTTCCATATGTAAATTTTAGAATCAGCTTGTCAATTTCTACTGAAAAAGCCTGTTGGTACTTTCATAGGGATTGTATTGAATCTACTGATCAATATTGATATCATAACAATAATGAGTCTTTTGATACTTAAGCATGCTATATCTTTCCATTTATTTAGATCTTCTTGAATTTCTCTCAGCAATGCTTTGTAGTTTTCAGTGTACAGGTCTTGCACATATATTGTTAGATGTATTCCTAAATATTCATGATTTTTTGTTTGTGAAAATTGTATTTTTTTATATTTCATTGTCCATTTGTTCATTGCTAATAATGCAAATACAGTTGATTTTTGTGTATTCATTTTGTGCATCATGCAACCTTGCTAAATTTACTTATTAGTTCTAGTAGCTTTTCTGTAGTATTCTTAAGATTTTCTACATATATGAGCATGTTATCTGGAAATGCAGTTTTTTTTTCTTTCAACATATCATGTCTTTTATTTATTTTTCTTGCCTTATTACAGTTCCTAAGACCTCCAAAAGATGTTGAACACGAGTGGTAAGAACAGACATCCTTGCCTTGTTCCCACTCTTAGTGGGAAAACATTGTCTTTCACCTTTAAGTATGATGTTAGCTATAGGTTTTTCATAGATGCCCTTGTCTCTTCCTAGTTCTTATCATGATTAGAGGTTTGGTTATGCTTGTAGAGGCCACATCATAGATACAGTCTTCATCAAGATAGTCTACTTCATGAATGGCCATGTTGATGCTACATATAGTAACCTTCATACTCATTATCAACCACTACCCCGACTACCCATCTTTTCCTCCTAGTGTTGATATCCAGAGCTTGGAAATTCTCTTCACTCCTCTGTGGAGCAGCATCTAATGCTCCTTCAAAAGGCCTGCAAATTCTCTGTGTAAGATTCATATCTGTCATTGTCATAGTACTGGAATTTTTTCATCTTTGCCATTCTTTTGACATAGGTTTTGGTTCCCTTTCATCTCCTTGCTTTTTTTTATTTTTTATGTCTGCCTTTTCTCTTAAATTGTTTCTTCCATATCTCTAAAACCTTCTTCCATGCTAAAAATGCTAAATTCTGGAAATGTGTATGTTTAGTCCTTTCACCTTCTTTGGTAGCAGAGGTGGGTGGCAGCTTGTGTTTATGGCTAGGATAATAGGTAACTGCTCCAAGTAAGAAGATAATTATTGTCCCTACTGTCTGGGTCACTGCAAGTCTCTTTCTTTGGAATCTCCAAGGCTTCTAGCTAAGCTGGTCTCTGGGAATTCCCTTTGGACCCTCCTTCTGTAACTACTATGACAAACTGCCTGTTGGACAGGCTACTAGTCGTACTGCTAATCTCTGCTAACCTTCAAGGTTAACCTGCTCTTGTAAATTAGGACCAGTTAAGACGTATCAAGCCCAGCATTTTTCAACAGTTAGGAGACACTTGGTGGTATTTCAAAATATCTCAGTTGATTCTTTTTGCTTCTAGTCCACGTAGAGAAGTGTCAGGAAGCTCCAAATCCAAATTATTCAGCATATTTCTGGAACTTTTCTTTGGAATTGCCGTCAGACCATGGCACATTTTAACAAATATCCTCAATGGTGTCAGATCATTGAGTGAGGATTGGACATTGGGCTCTAGACCACAGTCATTCTGAGACACATCTATTAAATATACACAGTGTGCACCTGTGCTGTGAGGACTATTGTTTTTGTTTTAAAAATTAAGATATGGTTAAAATTCATAAGGTGCTGTATAGCTTTTAACTCTTAAGGCAGTTTCAAAAGCAGACTTCCAAAAATACTTTGAGCAGTGGTAGGATTGCTGGAATAAGTGCAGACCATCACAGGGGACTTCTTTGAAGACTAACTCATTTAGTGACATATGCTCTAATATGCTCTTGAACAAATGTCTCATTATATAGTAATCATACCTCATGGGGTATTCATTCTATTTTTGTCTACTAGCAATACAGCTTTTCCTTATTTTAAACATAGTTGTAGAAGAATCTTCAATGATACAGAATAATATTGCAGTGGGTAAACAAGAAGGAATGTACTATGTCACTGGGGGAAAAAAATCATTGTTTGTTTACTCTTCTTTCAAATAAAGGCGGAGTTAAAAGCAGAGACTCTCATACAGATTTGTACACCAGTGTTCATTGCAGCACTATTCACAATAGCCAAATGGTGGAAACAACCTAAATGCCCATCAACAGATGAATGGATAAACAAAGTATAGTACATACATACAGTGGAATACTACATAGCCAGTAGGGGAAATGAAGTCTTGATACATGCTACAATATGGATAGAGCTTAAAATAAAGGCTGAGGTACTTCTTTGTGATCATCAGATTTTGTTACATAGAGATGAAATTCCAAAACACTTTTTTTTTATTCAACTGTGCAAGCGAGAGGGACAATGTCCTCATGTTTATTTGATCATCTGTTAGGGAATTAGAATGGCAGACATCTGTAAGCGGTTAAAAGGGCTAGACTGACTGGGTTTGAATTCTAACTTTAACAGTTAGTAGGTATCATGGGTTAAATTATGTCCCTCAAAAACTTATGTCAATTTAGCTAAGCCTTGATTCCCAGTATTGTGTGGTTGTCCTCCATTTTGTGATCTGATGTAATTATCCTCCATTTTGTGATGTGTTATAAATCCTAACCTTTGCCTGTGGTTATAATCCCATTTGTGAATGGCTCGTGTTTGTTATGTTAATGAGGCAGGATTAGGTTATGTCGATGAGGATTAGATTCTGTTTACTATGTTATTGAGGCAGGATTAGAGTGTATTTTGAGTCAATCTCTCTTGAGGTATAAATGAGATTAAACAAGCAAACAAGAGAAGCAGAGTTGGGAGAAGAGAAATGCCAAGCCACATGAAGATTGCCTAGGAGCAGAAGCTCTATGAAACAGGGACCATCTTCCCAGTGGACAGAGAGAGAAAGCTTTTTCCTAGAGCTGGCACCCTGAATTCAGACTTCTAGCCTCCCAAGTGTAATGTATGAAGTATGAATCTAGGATAAAAGAAGTTGTCAAAAATAAAATGGAACACATAAAGGTCAATATTATAGGCATTAGTGAGCTAAAATGGACTGGTATTGGCCATTTTGAATCGGACAATCATATGATCTACCATTCTGGGAATGACAAATTGAAGAGGAATGGCATCACATTCATTGTCAAAAAGAATATTTCAAGATCTCTCCTGAAGTACAACACTGTCAGTGATAGGATAATCTCCATACACCTACAAGGAAGACCAGTTAATACAACTATTATTCAAATTTACACACCAACCACTAAGGCCAAAGATGAAGAAATTGAAGATTTTTACCAACTTCTGCAGTCTGAAATTGACTGAACATGCAATCAGGACGCACTGATAATTGCTGGTGATTGGAATGCGTAAGTTGGAAACAAAGAAAGATCAGTAGTTGGAAAATATGCCTTTGGTGATAGAAATGACGTCAGAAATCACATGATAGAATTTTGCAAGACCAACAGCTTACTCACTGGGAATACTTTTTTCAACAGCATAAACAGCAACTATGCACTTGGACCTCACTGGATGGAATACACAGGAATCAAATTGACTACATCTGTGGAAAGAGACCATGGATAAGCTCAATATTATCAGTCAGAACAAGGCCGGGGCTCACTGCAGAACAGACCATCAATTGCTTGTATGCAAGTTCCAGTTGAAGCCGAACAAAATTAAAACAAGTCCACAAGAGCCAAAGTACAACCTTGAGTATATCCCACCTGAATTTAGAGACCATCTCAAGAATAGCTTTGATGCATTGTACATTAATGACCGAAGACCAGATGAGTTACGGGATAAATCAAGGACATTATACATGAAGAAGGCAAAAGATCATTAAAAGGACAGGAAAGAAAGAAAAGATCAAAATGGATGTCAGAAGAGACAGAAACTTGCTCTTGAATGTCAAGTAGCTAAAGCAAAAGGAAGAAATGATGAAGTAAAAGAGCTGAACAGAAGATTTCAAATGGTGGTTGGAGAAAACAGAGTAAAGTATTATAATGACATGTGCAAAGACCTGGACTTAGAAAACCAAAAAGGGAAGAACACGCTCAGCATTCCTCAAGCTGAAAGAACTGAAGAAAAAATTTAAGCATCGAGTTGCAATACTGAAGGATTCTATGGTCAAAATACTAAACGATGCAGGAAGCATCAAAAGAAGATCAAGGGAATACACAGAGTCATTGTACCAAAAACAATTGGTCGACATTCAACGATTTCAGGAGGTAGCATATGATCAAGAGTCAGTGGTAATGAAGGAAGAAGTCCAAGCTGCATTGAAGGCATTGGAGGAAAACAAGGCTCCAGGAATTGATGGAATATCAATTGAGATGTTTGAACAAACTGATGCAATGCTGGAAGCACCCACTGGTCTATGCGAAGAAGCTTGGAAGAGAGCTACCTGGCCAACTGACTGGAAGAGATCCATATTCATGCCTATTCTAAAGAAAGGTGATCCAACAGAATGCGTAAATTATCGAACAATATCATTAATGTCACATGCTAGTAAAAATTTGCTGAAGATAATTAAAGAATGATTGCAGCAATACATTGACAGGGAACTGCCAGAAATTCCAGATGGATTCGGAAGAAGACATGGAATGGGGGATATCGTTGCTGATGTCAGATGGATCCTGGCTGAAAGCAGAGAATACCAGAAAGATGTTTACCTATGTTTTATTGACTATGCAAAGCCATTCAACTGTGTGGATCATAACAAATAATGGACAACATTGCGGAGAATGGGAATTCCAGAACACTTAATTGTGCTCATGAGGAACCTGTACATAGACCAAGAGGCAGTTGTTCAAACAGAACAAGGGGATACTGTGTGGTTTAAAGTCAGGAAAGGTGTGTGTCAGGGTTGTATCCTTTCACCGTACTTATTCAATCTGTATGCTGAGCAAATACTCTGAGAAGCTGGACTATATGTTGAATATACCATGGACTGCCAGAAGAACAAACAAATCTGTCTTGGAAGAAGTACAGCCAAAATGCTCCTTAGAAGCGAGGATGGCGAGTCTTCGTCTCATGTACTTTGGACCTGTTGTCAGGAGGGACCAGTCCCTGGAGAAGGACATCATGCTTGGTAAGGTAGAGGGTCAGCAAAAAAGAGGAAGACCCTCAATGAGATGGATTGACACAGTGGCTGCAACAGTGGGCTCAAGCATAACAACGATTGTGAGGATGGCGCAGGACTGGGCAGTGTTTCGTTCTGTGGTACATATGGTCGCTATGAGTTGGAACCAACTCAACAGCACCTAACAACAACATAACAACAGCCTCCTAAACTTTGAGAGAATACATTTCTGTTTGGTAAAGCCACCCTCTTATGGTATTTCTGTTATAGCAGCACTAGATAACTAGACAGTAGGGAGCGAGTTTTGTTTAACATCTCTGTTCCTTGAGTTTGTCATTTGTCATTTGGAGATAGTAATAGTAGTTGCCTTATAAGGTTGATGGGAGGATTAAATTAGTTCATCTATGCTTAGAACAATGCCCGTTGTTGCTGCTGTTAGTTGCTGTTGAGTGGATTCTGACTCATGGCTACCCCAAGTGTGCAGAGTAGTATTGCTCCATAGGGTTTTCATGGCTGTGACCTTTCAGAAGCAGATTGCCAGGCCTGTCTTCCAAGGTGCCTCTGGATGGATTCAAGCATGCAACCTTTTGGCTAGTAGTCAAGTGCTTAAGCATTTGTCCCACCCAGGGACTCCTGAACAATGCCTAGTCCATAGTAAAAGATTGATGACTCAGAACTATAATCGCCCATAAGTGGATGTTCTGTTTTGCTTTAGTCATATAGTATCACCTGCAGTATTGTCCTTATTGCTAATTAACTTTTCTTATACCTATTTATTGTCTTTATTGCTAGTTAACCTTGTATTTATTCATCATCTTCCCAGCTCAGTTGCTAGCTCCTTGAAGACCTATCTCAAGTGTTTTGGAATCTCCTGCGGTGGTCTACCGTAGGTATTGCAGTAATTCCCTAACATATATGTAGGTCACCAATTGTGAGCTCTTGGGAAACATGGTTGAACAATTATATATGCTGAGTAAGGAATGTCTCAGAAATGATTGGTTGGTGTCATTCCATTATTTCTCCTAAGAAGCCATATTAATATTTCAGTGCTGGTTCATTTACTAGGTGTTCAGTGAATGCTTATGGATGGATTGACACTCTGAGTTGTTCTGAGGGCAACCATACATTGCCATGACCATTTTGTAGATTGTTAATGTCTACAGCTCAGTTCCCTTCCTGTCCGTCTCATTGTTTTCCCGCTTGCTGCTTGAATTAGAGTGTTGACATGCCTGGAGTTTCATCTCATTCCAAACGGTTGATTTGCCTACATTGTCATCCTTTATCATCTTGTCCATGTAGTTTGATTTTAAAATATAGTTGCTGCCAGATCAGACAAAGGCATAGGAAGATTTGGCACACAAATACCATTGCAGTTATTGCCCATGTGCACTGCCAGAAGACATTTACAAAAATGTTCATAGCAGCATTGTCTGTAATAGCTTAAACCTGGAAAGAGTTCAAATGCCTGCTGGGAGAAGAATGGGAAAACAAAGTGTGGGACAGTGGACTACTATGCAGCAGTGAAGATGAGCAGACCCCAACGCACGCGTCCACTTAGGATTCTCACCATTATGCTGGATGCAAAAAGCAAGGACAGAAGAGTGCATACTGATTCCATTTCTATCAAGTTCAGCAACACGCAAAACTAAGCAGTATACTAAAATTATAAACTCAAAAATCAGTTGTAGGGAGGTGGGTTGGAGTACTTCTAAGGGTGGAAGACTTCTCCAAAGTCATGAACGTTTCTGAGGGTGATACTATAGTCATTTATTCACTGGAAGTTGAGTGTCCAAGGTGTGGTCGGTGCTGATGCCATAGCCCTTGCCCTGAGGAAGCTCAGATCTAGCAGAGAGACACCAGAAGTCAATGGATAAATAGAGTTCAGAGGGAGAAGTGAAAGATTAGAAATAGATACAAAGTACAGAGAAGTGAGGTGTGTGTGTGTGTTTGTGTATGCATGTGCATGGGGTGAGGGTGGGGGTCAAGAAAAACTTCCTGCATCTGAAAGCAGGTAAATAAGGACCCAGTGCCCACAAAGCTCCTGCTTCTACCTTCAAGTGAAAGTATCTGGAGAAATTGGTCTCCAGCCTTTTCTCTCTTTTTCTGGAAACTATGCACATCTACTCTCGTTAGTCCTTTCTCTTCCCTCTCCCTCTCCCATGAATTCTGGTCGAAAGACTCTTTGTCAGTAATGCCCAATCCCTAGGCTTTCCTTTGGAGTCTCTTAACACAGAGCTGAGAGGGTTCTTGGAAAGCAGGGAGATGTTTTGAACTAGCACCTTCATTGTTATTATTATAGCTGTGACTATTTACATGTTTTTATTCTTATTTCAATAATTACTGTTTACATTTTTGTTTAAGAAGGTACCTTTCACACACAAGTTTGAAATGTACTTTTGGGGCATTGTTCTTGTAGGAGAAAATAGTTCAACAAAATATAGTTTTGTCATGGAGCAGATCAACTGAGTTCATTAGTTTTGGAGTTGGCAGGTGGATGGGAACTTGATCTTGTTCCTATTTTAAAATGTTGTTTACTGGCAGGTATTTAATTGTTATAAAATTCATTGGTGAATTGAATGATCTGTTTAAATGTATGCAATATCATCGCTAGGTAGCCTTAGTATGTTTTAAAAAATTAACTTGATGGTAGTTTCATTTGATGTACCAATTTTGTGTATGAAGCATTTCGAAAGCAGGGGTATTTGTCCTGTTTCATGGCCACAGCTCATGTCCCTAAAGCCAATCAGCTGTCTTGAAAATGTGCCATTGGTCATGAGGGGACCAAATAATAAGGTTAATGGATCAGCCCAAATCCATCCCTAACTGCTGAAAGAAATGATTCCAGCTCCACTGGGTCTGAATTATATTGTTTTTAGCCAAAGGTCTTTGCAACATTTGAAGAAGTAGAAGCAGGTGTATTATGATCTTTCAAATGAATTCTATCACATTGATACAAAGAGTGAGTTTCTAAATGAAATGCTATTGAACGATTTATAATTTCTGAAAAAGAGTAATCAGACCAAAGACCCCTTAGCCTGATATTCAAAGTGGCCAAGACAAATGGAGAAACGCTAATGCATATGTATTACGTGTGTCTATTTAGACAGTCAGCTTGCTTCAGCAGGTACTGTTTGGGAAAAAAAGTAGTTAAATTTTGTAAAATGCTGCAACTGCTATGGAAAACAATATGGCACCTCCTTAAAAAGCTAGAAATAGAAATACTATATGATCCAGCAATCCTGCCACTAGGAACATATCCTAGAGAAGTAAGAGCCGTCACACAAATAGATGCATGCACACCCATGTTCATTGCATCATTGTTCACAATAGCAAAAAGATAGAAACAACCTAGATGCCCCCAGCAGATGAATGGATAAACAAACTATGGTACATACACACAATGGGATGCCACACAAAGAACAATGAAGAATTTATGAAGCATTTCATAACTTGGATGAATCTGGAGGACATTATGCTGAGTGAAATAAGTCAGTCACAAAAGGACAAATATTGTATGAGACCACTACTGTAAAAACTCATGAAAAGGCTTACACACAAAAAGAAACAATCTTCGATGGTTATGGGGGAAGGGGTGGGGAGGGGAAATCACTTTGGTGAAAGGGAAGACAGCACACCTTGACCAAGGCAAACCCATGGAAGCTTCCTAGACACGTCCAAACACCTTGATAGACTGAGTTACTGGGACTGAGGGCTAGGGACCATAGTCTTGGGGTCATCTAGGTCAATTGGCATTACATAGTTCATAAAGAAAATGTTCCACATCCTATTTTCGTGAGTAGCACCTAGGGCGTTAAAAGCTTGCAAGTGGCCATCTAAGATAAAATCTATTGGTCCCAGCCCATCCGGAGCAAAGGAGAATGAAGAAAACCAAAGACACAAGGGAAAGATTAGTCCAAAGGACTAGTGGATCACAACTGCCACAGCCTCCACCAGACTGAGCCCAGAAGATCTAGATAGTACTCGGCTATCACCACCAACCACTCTGACAAGGATTGCACTAGAGGGTCCTGGACAGAGTGGGAGAAAAATGTAAAACAAAATTCAAATTCACACACAAAAAAGACCAGACTTACTGGTCTGACAGAGACTGGAGGAACCCTTGAGACTGTGTCCCCCAGATACCCTGCTAATTCAGAACTGAAGCCACTCCTGGAAGTCCACCTTTCAGTCAGAGATAAGGCAGGCCTATAAAACAAACGATAACACACGTGAGGAACATGCTTTTTAGTTCAATTAAGTATATGAGACCAAATGGGCAACACCTGCCCAAAAGCAAAGCCTAAAAGGCAGGAAGGGACAGGGAACCTGGAGGAATGGACACAGGGAGCCCAGGGTGGAAAGGGAAAGGGGGAGAGTGCTGACACATCACAGGGATTGCAACCAATGTCATAAAACAATTTGTGTATAAATTTTTGAATGAGAAACTAACTTGTGCTGTAAACTTTCACCTAAAGCACAATAAAATTAGAAAAAAAAACAGTGAAATTTAAGAAACTTCTGGTATATTTCTAGATACTTCAGCCAGAATAGAAGGCAATGAGGAGAGGTCTCTGTGTTAGAGATTACACAGAAAGTTTCCCTGGGCTAGGAGTCAAGTTTTTTTTTTTTTTTTAATGGAAGTAGGCATACTTTGGAGCTCTGGTGGCACAGTGGTTAAAGCTCCCATGTGCTGACTGAAAGGTCAGCGGTTCAAACCCACTAGATGCTCCGTGGAAGAAAGATGTGGCAGTTGACTTTCTTAAAGATTTACAGCCTTGGAAACCCTATGGGGCAGTTCTGCTCTGTCCTCTAGGGGCTCTCAGGGGCGCTGTGAGTCAGTATTGGTTTGTTTTTTGGTTGTAGCTGTTTTAGTGCTATAGTGGCAGAGTTGAGTAGCTACAGAGACCATATGGCCCACAAAGCTTAAGATATTTACTGTCTGGCCCTTTCCAGCAAGTTTGCTGGCCCTTTGTTCAAGGGAAATTGTATAAAATGGAAGAAATCCCTAGGTTTGTAGCTCATAGTTTGTTTTCAAGTGGATTGAGCCCTCCCTCCTCCCCATAAGAAAATGTGTAAGTAAAATTGATAGTTTACATGGTCTCAAAATGGCTGTGATGTGAACATTTCTTTTTTGTCCAGAGTGTGGTTTGGCTGAGGGCATCTTTTACACTTTCTTGCCTCCTAGGTGGCTTACAGTCAGAGCAACTTTATGGGAAAAGTCAGAATAAATTAATCTGGTAAATTCTGTATTTACAGGCACCCAGGGTACAGAATGCTCCATGAGTGGTTCTCATTGGGGGTGACACTCCCTCTAGAGGCCAAATTGGAAATTGAGGGGGGTTGTCTTTAGGTTGTCTTTAGTAGGGAGCCCTGGTGGCACAGTGGTTAAGAGCTGGGCTGCTAACCAAAAGGTCAGCAGTTCAAATCCACTAGCTGCACCTTGGAAACCCTATGGGACAATTTTCCTCTGTCCTATAGGGTCGCTATGAGTTGGAAGAGACCCAACGGCAATGGGTTTGGTTTTGGTTTTTTGGTATAGGGTCGCTATGAGTTGGGATAGACCCGACGGCAATGGGTTTGGTTTTGGTTTTTTGGTATAGGGTCGCTATGAGTTGGGATAGACCTGATGGCAATGGGTTTGCTTTTGGTTTTTTGGTATAGGGTCGCTGTGAATTGGAATCGACTCCACAGCAATGGGTTTTTTTTTTTTTTTTTGGTTTTGTCTTCAGTGTTGAAAAATACATTATTGTATTGTAAACCGTTGCCCTTTTATTTCTCCTTGATACTGGAGTTAAGTTATATTGATTTTTTGGAATTGTGTTTAGTTAGTAATATCTATGATTTTCATTTCAGAATAGTGCAGCGGCTTTACCAAAATTTGTTTTATAGAAAAGGGAGCATTGGGTCTCGTACTGTTGAACACCACTGTGCTGAGTAATTGGCATTTTTTCAAAACACACTTCCCAGTAAGGACCTTAGAAAGACCCTGGAGTTCTGGACTCTTCAGAGGCTGCTTGTTCATAACTCCTTGTAGGTTTCCACCATCATCAGGGTAGCATTCAGAGAAAGAGCATCCGGAAATGTAATTGAAATTTCGACCCAAAGTGCTAAATCCTGTTAAGTAAAATCAGAAGAGAAGGCCTGCATGCGTTTTGTCACTGAAAGGTTCTGACACACGAAAGTTCAGAAAAACAACTGACCACGGGCTGTGGACCTGCTTAGATTGTGCTTGTCCAGGCCTGTGAGACAGAGGTCAGAATTATTTTCTAATTCTGCTGCTTTTAGATTTGTTTTTTTACGGGGTAAAAATGGCCCATACTGTTTAAAAGGTTTATAATTATGTCTGCTCTAGCTATTTTGTGGAATCCTGTTTTTCACATCCAACAGAAAGGGGAAGAGAGTTTCTTAGTCTGGAAGAAGGGTGTGGTGGAAGAGGTTTTGTACCTTAATTGGAAATGTCTGCTTCCTGAGAAAAGTGTATAGCCAGGATATTATTGCGAAGGGGCTTCTTGGTGTAAATTGTGTCAAAGTGGCCTAAGTTAACCCTGCATCTCTGCTCACCAGAGCCATCGTGGTCTTCAGTATCCTGATGAGCCAAAGGTTTGTGGTACCTATTTTTCTAAAGCTTGCATGAATGCCTGGCTTAAATGAAATACTGGAAAATCAATAGTTAAATTCCTTGGTGAAGTCTTTATTGCCCAGAACATTCATTCATTTAGCAAATACTACTGAGTACCTGTTGCGAGGCCAGACACTGTTACCAGTGCTGTAAGTACAGCATTGAAGAAAACAGACAGGAATCCCTGCCCCCATGGAGCTTATATTCTAGTAGGGGGAGGTAGACAATAACAATGGATTATTATCCGAAAGGGGTAAGTGCTAGGGAGAAGGATAGGGAGTGGGTGTGTGTGTGTGTGAGAGAGAGAGAGAGGGAGAGAGAGAAGGCCCATTGAGGTTAGTTGGCTTGAATTTAAAGAGAGATCCAGTTAGGGATGTATTGTATTTTTAAAAATCTGGTTTATGCAATAATGCCACCTTTATGTAGCTTTATTTGGAGGGACTTAGCAGCCTTCTAGGTTGGTTGGCTAAGTGAGGTGAGTTCTTAGTCCGTAACTCCTTCTCTACTGAAAGAAACAAACTTGTTTTCTTTCACAATAGAAACTGCTTGGAAGCACTTTTCCCTAGATGGGAAGGCACTGCAGTGTTAGGAGACCTAGGCTAGGACTGGCCCTGCTACTAACTCACCCTTATCACATACCCTCTCTAGACCCCTGGTCTTCTCTGTAATAGGAAAGGATTGGCCTTAAATCAAAGGGTTTTTTCTGGATCAAAAATTAATAGAAGTGCACCGTTGGTTGGGTCTTATAATTAGCATATATAGGGAACTAAGTTTCAGTTTTTTCCTTTAAAACCAAGGTAGCCAAAATTCAATGCGTTTAAGTAAAAAGAATGAAGACTTTTTGACTATTAGGAGTTTGGGGCAAAATGCTCTCTAACCAGAAGGGTAGCTGATTTTTGCAAACTTCAAATGACTTCTTGTTGTTGTTAGGTGCCATCGAGTCGGTTCTGACTCACAGGGACCCTGTGTACAACAGAATGAAACACTGCCTTGTCCTGTGCCATCCTCACAATCGTTGTTATGCAAAACTGAAAGAAATGAAAAGAAAATCCAGAAACAAAAGGAACTCAGTACAGGAGAGTAAAAAGAACAAAGAAAACGTTAGCACCACAAAAAAA